>NC_134353.1:824763323-825063323 GCF_048569485.1 Anomaloglossus baeobatrachus | reverse complement strand
CTCTGCTTGTGGGATCGTTGAGCAGTGAATTTTTGTAACCCGAGCCGTCGGAAACAGTCTCTGAGTGTCCAGGTATTTCCCATTTGAGTCTATTATTAGGACTATATCAGGATCCAGTGTTTTATTTGGGCCATTTGGTTTCTGTGTGTTGGGTCTCTGAGTGTTGTTGCCTTTGTTTGTTGTGATGATGCATTTTCATTGCTGGGGTTGATGGTAGGGGTTTCCTTCGTGTTGTTGGGTCCAGGGGTGTTGGACACCCTGATATGCTGTGCTTGTGGGGCTGTATTGATATTGCTGGAGTTATGTGTAGAGTCCGTCTGGCTGAGGTTGTCGCAGGTCTGTGATATATCTGGCACCAGGGTAGTTGGTGCAGGCATTTGTTTTGGGGGAGTGCTTATACTTTGAGGTGCCCTCTCTGTTTTTTGTTGTAGGATTGAGGATTTTAGCTGGGTTATTTCTTCTTTGAGGTATGCATTTTCTTCCTGCAGCCTTTGAAGTGACCTTTGCAATTCCCACAGGTCTGTTTTCACACTTGATATTTCCCCCCTCAGTTGGTCATTTGCATTTTTCTCACCTTGGCTTCTTTGAAATTCTTCTTTGAATTGAATAAACTCGCATTCTAATTGGGCCAAGCAGTCTCTGAGTATATCCCTGGGGGGTTGTGATGATTGGGATGTAGATGGGGCTGGGGGGTGGCTGGAGATTGTCTGGTCACTTGTGGATATGCTTCCTTCCTTCATTAGGGTTTTCACTTGCTTTTTAATGTGCAGGAATTGTTGATGAAATTCCTCCATTTTTTGTTCCGTTCCTTGGACCATGATAGTTCCATTTCTATACATATTTATGGAGAGATTAAAGGTCTCAGGGTCCTCCTCATCCTGTACTCTAATTTGTTTGCCCCTGCTAATGCCCCGTTTTTTGATGTTCTTGTAATGTTTGCTGAGAGTCTGGTCCCAGGCTTCATGGTGCCCTGAGTAGAATAACAGATTTGTTTTTTCCCCCTGTTCATTCAAGTCTATTAGTAGTGTCTCTGGGTTTTTCTTCATAGAGTCCAGTTTTATGGCTTTTCTAGCTTCCTTGGATTTGGCATTCTCAGGGAAGGTTATCTCTAATGTGTCAGACCCCCTGCTAGCTCCAGTTGCCTTCTCCAGGTCTCCTGCATTCTCTCTCTCTCAGTCTCTCTCTCTCTCTTTTTCTCAGTCTCTCTTTTTCCCTCTCTATCTCTCCTCTCTCTTCTCTCTCTTCTCTCTCCCCTCTCTCTCTTTTCTCTCTCTCTCTCTTCTCTCTCTTTTCTCTCTCTGTCTCTCTCAGTCTCTCTCTCTTCTCTGTCTCTCTCTCTTTTTTTCGCTCTCTCTTTTTCTCAGTCTCTCTTTTTCCCTCTCTAGCTCTCCTCTCTCGTCTCTCTCTTCTCTCTCCCCTCTCTCTCTCTTTTCTCTCTCTCTCCTCTCTCTTTTCTCTCTCTCTCAGTCTCTCTGTCTCTCTCTCAGTCTCTCAGTCTCTCTCTCTCAGTCTCTCTCTCTCCCTCTGTCTCTCTCAGTCTCTCTCTCTCTCTTTCTCTTTGTCTCTCTCAGTCTCTCAGTCTCAGTCTCTCTCAGTCTCTCTCTCTTTCTCTCTCTTTCTCTTTTTCAAATTCAAATTCAAATATGCTTTATTGGCAGGACCAAAATACAATTAGTGTTGCAAAAGCAAGAGAAATACAGTAAGTGTGGTGGGAGGGGATCAGGGTTATGGGGAGTTTAGGGCACAATTTGGGCTCTGAAAGTCCATTTAGGGGCCTTATGTTCCCCTCAGCTTATGACATGTGGTGACATATTGGGCGGCGATCTCCACCATTGATTCCTCTTCCCCAAGTAGGAAGCGGAGTTTCATCTCCTCGTCCATGGATGGAAAGTCCGGGGTATGGGTGGTAAATTTCTGGAAGTGGGAGGCCCTCACTGCTGAGTATTTGTCACAGTGCAGCAGGAAGTGCTCCCCGTCCTCCAGAGGCCCCTGCTGACAGTGCTGACACAGTCTGTTCTCCCGCGGCTTGTATGTCTGTCGGTGGCTCCCTGTTTCCACCTCTAGGCTGTGGGCACTCAGTCTGTACAGGCTCAGGGTCTGCCTGTCTTTGGGGTGGCGTAACCTTTCCAGATATGGGGCCAGAGTGTAGTCCCTCCGCAGTGACCAGTAGATGGTAAGTTTCTGGGAGTTCTCTAATTCACTCTTCCAGTCCTCTATGTATTGCATCTTGCAGCTCTCTGAGATCTCTTTTATTTGGGCTTTTGTCAGGGTGTGTTGCTGACTTTGGCTGGACTGGCTGCCGCAGTTCCTGGCTTGCCCTGGGCTCTGGCTCAGCAGGGCTATATGATGGTAGGAGCTGGGGTTGCTGTTCTGTATGTGTGCCTGGTGTGATAGCGCCCTCTTGTGTATACTGAGCCATAAGGGGAATTGGCCCAGCTCTGCCCGACAGGCTATGTTTGAGGTGCTGCGATGGACTTGGAGGAGATATTTACAGAACTCCATGTGGAAGACTTCAGTTGGGCTGGAATCCCACTTTGTGTGGTCTGGGTAGGTCACTGGGCCCCATACCTCGCTGCCATATAGCAGTATAGGGGTGATGACGCTGTCAAATATCTTGAGCCAGACTCTCACAGGTGGTTTGAGGTGGTACAGTTGTCTTCTGATGGCATAGAAGGTTCTGCACACTTTTCCTTTCAGGGCTTCTGCTGCTTGCTTGAGGCTCCCGTTATTGCTTAGCTCCAGACCGAGGTAGGTATAGCTGCTGGTTTTCTCCAGCGTGGTGCCGTTTAATGTGAAGGAGGGAGAGTTTATTTTATTCTGGTTCCTCTTCTGAAACACCATGACTTTGGTCTTCTTTTGGTTGATGGTAAGTGCCCATGTGGTGCTGAATGTTTCCAGTACTGCCAGGCTATCTTGGAGGCCTTTCTCGGTTGGGGAGTGTAGCAGGAGGTCGCCTGCGTACAGCAGGGACTTCACCTCTCGATCATGCAGACTGAGGCCTGGAGTGGGGGAGGACTCTAGAGCTGTTGCTAGTCTATTTATATAGATGTTGAATAGAGTTGGGCTCAGGCTGCAGCCTTGTCTGACCCCACGGCCCTGTCGGAAGAAAGCCGTCCTCTTCCTGTTCACCTTCACGCCGCACCGGTTCTCAGTGTATGAGCTCTTGATCACATCATAGGTTCTGCCACCTATTCCGCTCTCCAGAAGTTTCAGGAACAGGCCTGGATGCCAAACTGAGTCAAATGCCTTTTTGAAGTCCACGATACATGCAAATATTTTCCCCTGTTTTTTGCCGTGGACGTGGGTCTTGATGAGGCTTTGCAGGGTGTAAGTGTGGTCCGTGGTGCCGTGGTTTGGCATGAAACCAACTTGGCTTCTGCTGAGGATCTCACCCTGGGTGAGGAAGGCGATAATCCTTTTATTAATGATGCTGTTAAACAGTTTTCCCAGAATGCTGTTGACACAGATCCCTCTGTAGTTTGCTGGGTCATATCGGTCTCCATTCTTGTAGATGGGCGTTATGAGACCTTGATTCCAGCTTTGAGGGAAGTAGCCGGCACTCAGGACGTGGGTGAATAGTTTTGCCAGTGCTGCATGAATGTCTGGGGAACTGTATTTGATCATCTCAGGCAGGATGCCGTCACTGCCCGCGGCCTTCTTACATTTTAGCAGTTTGATTCTGTCTTTTATTTCCAGCACACTGATTGGTATGTCCAGAGGATTTTGAAAGTCCTTGATTGTCTCCTCCATGTCCCTCAGTTTAGTCATTAGATGTTCCTGGTCTGGGGTTAGGTCTTCTTCTGGGATATTCTTGTAGAGGCCCTTGAAGTAGCTGTGCCAGATGTTGCCATTTTGAATGTGGAGGGTGCTTTGCTTGGGATTTGTACTGATATGGCTCCATGTCTCCCAGAATGAGTTGCCATGGAGGGAGTCTTCGAGCTGCTGCAGTTTGTGGCAGATGTGCTTTTGATTTTTCTCCTTGAGGGTTCGCTTGTATTGCCTCTGTAGGGTGTCATAGACCACTCTTAGCTCCTTGTTGTCCGGGTCTCTGTGTTTTTGATTTGAGGCTATTCTTAGGGAGTTGCGCAGTGCCTTGCATTCTTTATCAAACCATTTTTGGCCTTGTTTATTTGTAGGTCTCTTGGAGTTGGTCCTTCTGAGGTCTGCTAGCTCTGCCATGGTATATAGGATGTTACTGCCAGGTTGACCCCTTACTGGTTTGATGTATAGGATTTTGTGTGAAAATTTACAAGCAGCTTTTTAATCTCTGTTCTGTTGGTCATGTTGGTGTATTCAATGGCTAACTGTTTGGGCCACTTGAAGGATGGTGGCAAGTTGTGGAGACAGCTCAAGTGGGGCTTTTGTGTGGGTGACTTGTCCATAGATCTCAAGTATAGCAGTGTCTGGTTGTGGTCTGACATGTGGGTGTCGGGGGTGACTATGAAGGCATTTATGTTTGCTGGGTCTATGTCTGTTATGGCATAATCCACTACACTGCTGCCCATGTGGGAGTTTAGTGTAAATCTCCCTAATGAGTCACCCCTGGTGCGTCCGTTCAGTATATACAGCCCCAAGCTCCAGCACAGGTTAAGCAGTGTTCTGCCGCTTTTATTCGCCACTCTGTCATAGCTGTTTCTTGTTGTCTGTACTGTGTCTCTGTAGAAGGACTCATCTCCCAGGACGTAAGTGTTTCCGTCAGGTGAAAGGTAGTCCTTCTCTGTACCTGTCCTGGCGTTCAGGTCTCCACAGATGAGCACCTTACCTTTGGACTGGAATTGGGCAGCCTCCCTCTGAAGTTCCTCGTAGATGTCCAACTTAAAGTATGGGGATTCTGATGGAGGGATGTAGGCTGCGCAGAGGTAGATGTCCTGCTGAGAGGTGAGGATGGAGCTACTTATCCTCATCCAGATATGGCTTTCTCCTCTTTTTATTGTCTTGATATGTTCTTAGATCTCCTCCTTGTACCATATTAGTATGCCCCCTGAGCAGCGGCCGTGTTGGTGTTCTTGTTTTTCTGGGCGGAGACAGAGAATTCCTTGTATCCCATGGGTGCGAGAGATTCCTCCTCTGCCCTGGCCCATGTCTCCAGGAGGATCTGGATGTCAATGTTCTTTAGCCTTTGTTTGAAGTCTGGGTCATTTGTTTTGGACCCAAAAGCTGAAGCATTCAATCCTTGAATGTTCCAGCTGCTGATAACTAAGGATGTCATATTTAGTTGATATACCTTATAATGAGGAAGGATAGATTTTCATAGGACATAACTGGATTTAGTGGTGGGTTTGGGTGGCATATTTTAGTAGTGTCCTGTGGCGCCCCTGACCTGGTCAGGCACCACTGAGTACTGCACCCATGCTGGGGACAGTACAAAACAGGTAATCCAGAAGGCTGACCGAGGTGTGACTACACAGGCGCATAGTGATCAGGTCTCACACATTTACCTTTGAGAGGACCCCTGGGGATCCCAGGAGGGGGCGAAGCCTCCATCTCCACTCGAGGGGTGTGGTGGAGAGCCTGGTTGCTAGGTGACGTAGGCAAGAACAGGAGAGGAGGGAAGAGTGAGCCGAAGACAGTTGAGTGGTGAAGTTCAGGGAGGGCAGAAGCAGACCCTGTAGCTCTACACAATTCTGACAACGTACGCGCAGTGACTACCGACGGGGGATAACGGTCACCTGGGAGTGCTGCCCGAAATCCACATACGGCTAAAGAGAGAGCAACGGAGTGGAAAGTAAGGAGACTGTCAGGGAGATACCAGGCCCAAACGGGTAACAGGTCCCAGTGCAGGGATAGATCCACCTGTCCTTTGCCAAACCTGCATGAGGGGGCACTTTACACCCCCAAGACAACACTACAGAGCCCGCAGCCACGTAGCAAAGTGAGGGCCCATAGCTCACAGGAGGCAAGCAGCCGGAGTGACCTGGTCCAGGCTACAAGCAAACGGGCCAAAAAGAAGGGGAGAGAGGCACCAGCAACTTCCCTGGGCGACCCCAGCAGGGCTTCAAGCAGGGGTTACCCCAAAAGACAACGGGCTAAGGAAGGCGAGTTGGTAGCCACCCTCATAAGTCAGCCTGAAGGACACCTGGTTCCAGCCTGGTTCATCCCAGCTACGCCCGGGTTACTCACCCTGCCACCATCAGTGAGTAAAATCCCTGAAAGACATCCTGCTTGTGCGTGTGAGTCATTCTGCGACTTGTAGTTCCACACACCTACACGGGACCCTGGGGCACGCCTCACTCTCAGGAGGCTATTACAACTGACTGCACCTACTATCAGCCCCAGGCACTCCTAACCTGCAGTGGCGGTCCCCACTGACCGCAATTCTGAGAGTGGCGTCACGACAATCAAAATAGAGGATTTCCTACCTGTGACAAGATCCAGCCGCGTGGAGTCCCTGAAGGTAATGCGCCGCTGCACCGACACCGAGCCTCGGGGCCTCACAGTCCCAAGAGTTTGCTGCACAATGGGTTGAGCAATGTCCTTATTTCTGCCATGTTGTTGCCCTCTGTTGCTTTGTATTGCCATTGTGGAGTATGTGGTCTTGTGTATTTCTGCCATCTCTGTGGACTCTCTCCGGGGGTCTCTGTGTCTGTGGGCTGCCATCTGTTTGGTGGGTGTCTTGCTTGTGATCTTGGAGGTCTGTTTAGAACCATGTCCTTTAGCTCTTTTGCTAGATGGCTGACTCCTTGTTTATTGAGGTGTTTGTCGTCATAGAGGTGATGAAGCGTTATTTCAGGGTGTCTTGCCAGCTGTATGTTTGGTGCTGAGGTAATATTAGTGGCCAGCTCTGAGTTGATTTGCTGGGTTATTTGTTGGTGTATGTCTTTCCTTGGAAGCAGGGCAGACAGGATTATTTTGGTTCTGGGGAATTTTTGCTGGGCTGCTATTGCAAGTTTTGATAGGTCCTTTGTGACTGTCTCTTGGTGGATATTGTTTGTGCTGGTGTGTAGTATGAGGTGTGTGGGCTCTGTGAAATATGGGTTGCTGATCACCTCCTCTGCTTGTGGGGTCGTTGAGCAGTGAATTTTTACAACCCGAGCCCTTGGAAACAGTCTCTGAGTGTCCAGGTATTCCCCATTTGAGTCTATTATTAGGACTATGTCAGGATCCAGTGTTTTATTTGGGCGATTTGTTTTCTGTGTGTTGGGTCCTTGAGTGTTGGTTGCCCTTGTTTGTTGTGATGATGCAGTTTCATTGCTGGGGTTGATGGTAGGGGTTTCCTTTGTGTTGTTGGGTCCAGGGGTGTTGGATACCCTGATTTGCTGTGCTGGTGGGGCTGTATTGATATTGCTGGGGTTATGTGTAGAGTCTGTCTGGCTGAGGTTGTCGCAGGTCTGTGATATATCTGGCATCGGGGTAGTTGGTGCAGGCATTTGTTTTGGGGGAGTGCTTATACTTCGAGGTGCCCTCTCTAGTTTTTGTTGTAGGATTGAGGATTTTTTCTGGCATATTTCTTCTTTGAGGTATGCGTTTTGTTCTTGTAGCCCTTGAAGTGACCTTTGCAATTCCCACAGGTCTGTTTTCACTCTTGATATTTCTCCCCTCAGTTGGTCATTTGCATTTTTCTCACCTTGGCTTCTTTGAAATTCTTCTTTGAATTGAATAAACTCGCATTCTAATTGGGCCAAGCAGTCTCTGAGTATATCCCTGTGGGGTTGTGATGATTGGGATGTAGTTGGGACTGGGGGGTGGATGGAGATTCTGTCTGCTGTGGTCTGGTCACTTGTGAATATGCTTCCTTCCTTCATTAGGGTTTTAACTTGGTTTTTAATGTGCTGGAATTGTTGATGAAATTCCTCCATTTTTGGTTCCGTTCCTTGGACCATGATAGTTCCATTGCTATAAATATTTATGGAGAGATTAAAGGTTTCAGGATCCTCCTCATCCTGTACTCTAATTTGTTTGCCTCTGCTAATTTTTTGCTGTTCTTGTAATGTTTGTTGAGAGTCTGGTCCCAGGCTTCATGGTGCCCTGAGTAGAATAACAGATTTGTTTTTTCCCCCTGTTCATTAAAGTCTATTAGTAGTGTCTCTGGGTTTTTCTTGATAGTGTCCAGTTTATGGCTTTTCTAGCTTCCTTGGATCTGGCATTCTCAGGGAAAGTTATCACTAATGTGTCAAGCCCCCTGCTAGCTCCAGTTGCCTTCTCCAGGTCTCCTGCATTGACTACAGTGCAATCCCCATGTAGTTTCATTTTAAAGGTCTTTCTTTTATATTTGCTAATGCGTAATATGCGATCAATTCTTATTTTAGCAGTGTATTAGCATAGAGCCCTTACCTTGGGGATGCGCTGTGCTGGTAGGGTTTGATGGTGGTCTGTTTTCTGGGTTTCCACTAGGCAATCTTGTCCTGCTTTTCCATCTTTGTATTACTTTTTCTTGTGATTTTTCTTGTCATTGCTTAAAATCCTTAAAATGTTTGTCCGGTGTGCTTAGTATTCCATCATATCTGTAGATTTCCATATTATGTCCTCCAATCTGCTCATTATAAGGTATAAACTCTGGTTGAATCAGGAGCTCATCTTACAGTGTCCTGCTCCTTCAGTGTCCAGACAGCCTCCTCTCTCTTTTTCTCAGTCTCTCTTTTTCTCTTTTTCCCTCTCTCTTGCTCTCTCCTCTCTCCTCTCTCTCTCTTTTCTCTCTCCTCTCTCTCTGCTCTCTCTCTCAGTATCAGTCCCTCTCTCTCTCTTTTCCCCTCTCTCTCCTTTTCTCAGTCTCTCTTTTTCCCTCTTTCTCCTTTCTCCTCTCTCTCTCTCTTCTCTCTCACCTCTCTCTCTCTATTTTCTCTCTCTCTCCTCTCTCACTTCTCTCTTTCTTTCTCTCAGTCTCTCAGTCTTTCTCTCTCAGTCTCTCTCTCTTTCTCTCTCTCTCTTTGTCTCTCTCAGTCTCTCTCAGTCTCTCTCTCTTTTCTTTCTCTCTCCTCTCTCTTCTCTCTCTCTCTCAGTCTCTCAGTCTTTCTCTCTCTGTCTCTCTCTTTGTCTCTCTCAGTCTCTCTCTCTTTTTCTCTCTCTCTCTTTTTCTCTCTCTCTTTTTCTCAGTCTCTCTTTTTCCACATCTCTCTCTCTCTCTCCTCTCTCCTATCTCTCTTGTCTCTCCTCTCTCTTTTTTCTATCTCTCTCTTTCCTCTCTTTCTTCTCTCTCTCTCAGTCACTCTCAGTCTCTCTCTCTCAGTCTCTCAGTCTCTCTCTCTCAGTTTCTCTCTCTCTCCCTCTGTCTCTCTCTTTCTCTCTCTCTTTGTTTCTCTCTGTCTCTCAGTCTCAGTCTCTCTCAGTCTCTCTCTCTTTCTCTCTCTCTTTTTCTCTCTCTCTTTTTCTTTTTTTCCCTCTCTCTCTATCACTCCTCTCTCCTCTCTCCCGTCTCTCTCTTCTCTCTCTCTCCTCTCTCTTTTCTCTCTCTCTCCTCTCTCTTCTCTCTCTCAGTCTCAGTCTCTCTCTCTCTCTTTTTCTCTCTCTCTTTCTCTTTTTCTCAGTCTCTCTTTTTCCCTCTCTCCTCTCTCTTCTCTCTCTCATCTCTCTCTCTTTTCTCGCTCTCTCCTCTCTCACTTCTCTCTCTTTCTCTCTCTCAGTCTCTCTCAATTCAATTCAATTCAATTCAAATATGCTTTATTGGCAGGACCAAAATACAATTAGTGTTGCCAAAGCAAGAGAAATACAGTAAGTGTGGTGGGAGGGGATCAGGGTTATGGGGAGTTGGGGGGCACAATTTGGGCTCTGACAGTCCATTTAGGGGTCTTAGGTTCCCCTCAGCTTATGACATGTGGTGACATATTGGGCGGCGATCTCCACCATTGATTCCTCTTCCCCCAGTAGGAAGCGGAGTTTCATGTCCTCATCCATGGATGGAAAGCCCGGGCTATGGGTGGTAAATTTCTGGAAGTGTGAGCCCCTCACTGCTGAGTATTTGTCACAGTGCAGTAGGAAATGCGTCTCGTCCTCCAGAGCCCCCTGCTGGCAGTGCTGGCACAGTCTGTTCTCTCGCGGCTTGTATGTCTGTCGGTGCCGCCCTGTTTCCACCTCTAGGCTGTGGGCACTCAGTCTGTACAGGCTCAGGGTCTGCCTGTCTTTGGGGTGGCGTAGCCTTTCCAGATATGGGGCCAGAGTGTAGTCCCTCCGCAGTGACCGGTAGATGGTGAGTTTCTGGGAGTTCTCTAATTCACTCTTCCAGTCCTCTATGTATTGCATCTTGCAGCTCTCTGAGATCTCTTTTATTTGGGCTTTTGTCAGGGGGTGTTGCTGACTTTGGCTGGACTGGCTGCCGGGGTTCCTGGCTTGCTCTGGGCTCCGGCTCAGCAGGGCTTTATGATGGTAGGAGCTGGGGTTGCTGTTCTGTGTGTGTGCCTGGTGTGATAGCGCCCTCTTGTGTATAGTGAACCATAAGGGGAATCGGCCCAGCTCTGCCCTACAGGCTATGTTTGAGGTGCTGCGATGGACTTGGAGGAGATATTTACAGAACTCCATGTGGAAGACTTCGGTAGGGCTGGAATCCCACTTTGTGTGGTCTGGGTAGGTCACTGGGCCCCATACCTCGCTGCCATATAGCAGTATAGGGGTGATGACGCTGTCAAATATCTTGAGCCAGACTCTCACAGGTGGTTTGAGGTGGTACAGTTGTCTTCTGATGGCATAGAAGGTTCTGCATGCTTTTCCTTTTAGGGCTTCTGCTGCTTGCTTGAGGCTCCCGTTATTGCTTAGCTCCAGACCGAGGTAGGTGTAGCTGCTGGTGTTCTCCAGCGTGGAGCCATTTAATGTGAAGGAGGGAGTGTTTATTTTGTTCTGGTTCCTCTTCTGAAACACCATGACTTTGGTCTTCTTTTGGTTGATGGGAAGCGCCCATGTGGTGCTGAATGTTTCCAGTACTGCCAGGCTATCTTGGAGGCCTCTTTCAGTTGGGGAGAGTAGCAGGAGGTCATCTGCGTACAGCAGGAACTTCACCTCTCGGTCATGCAGACTGAGGCCTGGAGTGGGGGAGGACTCTAGAGCTGTTGCTAGTCCATTTATATAGATGTTGAATAGAGTTGGACTCAGGCTGCAGCCCTGTCTGACCCCACGGCCCTGTCGGAAGAAAGCCGTCCTCTTTCCGTTCACCTTCACGCTGCACCGGTTCTCAGTGTATGAGCTCTTGATCACGTCGTAGGTCCTGCCACCTATTCCGCTCTCCAGGAGTTTCAGGAACAGGCCTGGATGCCACACTGAGTCAAAGGCCTTTTTGAAGTCCACGAAACATGCAAATATTTTCCCCTGTTTTTTGTCGTGGACGTGGGTCTTGATGAGGCTTTGCAGGGTGTAAATGTGGTCCGTGGTGCGGTGGTTTGGCATGAACCCAGCTTGGCTTCTGCTGAGGACGTCACCCTGGGTGAGGAAGGCGATAATCCTTTTATTAATGATGCTGTTAAACAGTTTTCCCAGAATGCTGTTGACACAGATCCCTCTGTAGTTTGCTGGGTCATATCGGTCTCCATCCTTGTAGATGGGCGTTATGAGACCTTGATTCCAGCTTTGAGGGAAGTAGCCGGCACTCAGGACGTGGGTGAATAGTTTAGCCAGTGCTGCATGAATATCTGAGGAACTGTATTTGATCATCTCTGGCAGGATGCCGTCACTGCCCGCGGCCTTCTTAGATTTTAGCAGTTTGATTCTGTCTTTGATTTCCAGCACACTGATTGGTATGTCCAGAGGATTTTGAAAGTCCTTGATTGTCTCCTCCATGTCCCTCAGTTTAGTCATTATATGCTCTTGTTCTGGGGTTAGGTCGTCTTCTGGGATATTCTTGTAGAGGCCCTTGAAGTAGCTGTGCCAGATGTTGCCATTTTGAATGTGGAGGGTACTTTGCTTGGGACTTGTACCGATATGGCTCCATGTCTCCCAGAATGAGTTATCCTGGAGGGAGTCTTCGAGCTGCTGCAGTTTGTGGGAGATGTGCTTTTGTTTTTTCTCCTTGAGGGTTCGCTTGTATTGCCGCTGTAGGGTGTCATGGACCACTCTTAGCTCCTTGTTGTCCGGGTCTCTGTGTTTTTGATTTGAGGCTATCCTTAGGGAGTTGCGCAGTGTCTTGCATTCTTTATCAAACCATTTTTGGCCTTGTTTATTTGTAGGTCTCTTGGAGTTGGTCCTTCTGAGGCCTGCTAGCTCTGCCATGGTATATAGGATGTTATTAAAGTCGTTTACTGCCAGGTTGACCCCTTGCTGGTTTGATGTATAGGATTTTGTGTGAAAGTTTACAAGCAGCTCTTTAATCTCTGTTCTGTTGGTCGTGTTGGTGTATTCAATGGCTAACTGTTTGGACCACTTGAAGGATGGTGGCAAATTGTGGAGACCGCTCAAGTGGGGCTTTTGTGTGGGTGACTTGTCCGTGGATCTCAGGTACAGCAGTGTCTGGTTGTGGTCTGACATGTGGGTGTCGGGGGTGACTATGAAGGCATTCATGTTTGCTGGGTCCATGTCTGTTATGGCATAATCCACTACACTACTGCCCGTGTGGGAGTTTAGTGTAAATCTCCCTAATGAGTCCCCCCTGGTGCGCCCGTTCAGTATATGCAGCCCCAAGCTCCGGCACAGGTTCAGCAGTTTTCTGCCGCTTTTATTCACCACTCTGTCATAGCTGTTTCTTGTTGTCTGTACTGAGTCTCTGTAGAAGGGCTCATCTCCCAGGACGTATGTGTTTCCGTCAGGTGACAGGTAGTCCTTCTCTGTACCTGTCCTGGCGTTCAGGTCTCCACAGATGAGCACCTTACCTTTGGACTGGAATTGGGCAGCCTCCCTCTGAAGTTCCTCGTAGATGTCCGGCTTATAGTATGGGGATTCTGATGGAGGGATGTAGGCTGCGCAGAGGTAGATGTCCTGCTGAGAGGTGAGGATGGAGCTGCTTATCTGCATCCAGATATGGCTTTCTCCTCTTTTTATTGCCTTGATATGTTCTTGGATCTCCTCCTTGTACCATATTAGTATGCCCCCTGAGCAGCGGCCATGTTTGGTGTTCTTGTTTTTCTGGGCGGAGACAGAAAATTCCTTGTATCCCATGGGTGCGAGAGATTCCTCCTCTGCCCGGGCCCATGTCTCCAGGAGGATCTGGATGTCAATGTTCTTTAGCCTTTGTTTGAAGTCTGGGTCATTTGTCTTGGACCCAAAAGCTGAGGCATTCAATCCTTGAATGTTCCAGCTGCTGATAACTAAGGATGTCATATTTAGTTGATATACCTTATAATGAGGAAGGATAGATTTTCATAGGACATAACCGGATTTAGTGGTGGGTTTGGGTGGCATATTTTAGTAGTGTCCTAAGAGTTTGCTGCACAATGTGTTGAGCAATGTCCTTGTTTCTGCCATGTTGCTGCCCTCTGTTGCTTTGTATTGCCATTTTGGGGCATGTGGTCTTGAGTATTTCTGCCATCTCTGTGGACTCTCTCCAGGGGTCTCTGTGGGCTGCCATCTGTTTGGTGGGTGTCTTGCTTGTGGTCTTGGAGGTCTGTTTAGAACCATGTCCTTTAGCTCTCTTGCTAGATGGCTGACTCCTTGTTTATTGAGGTGTTTGTCGTCATAGAGGTGATGGAGCGTTATTTCGGGGTGTCTTGCCAGCTGTATGTTTGGTGCTGAGGTAATACTGGCGGCCAGCTCTGAGTTGATTTGCTGGGTTATTTGTTGGTGTACATCTTTCCTTGGAAGCAGGGCAGACAGGATTATTTTGGTTCTGGGGAATTTTTGCTGGGCTGCTAGTGCGAGTTTTGATAGGTCCTTTGTGACTGTCTTTTGGTGGATATCGTTTGTGCCGGTGTGTAGTATGAGGTGTGTGGGCTCGGTGAAATATGGGTTACTGATCACCTCCTCTGCTTGTGGGATCGTTGAGCAGTGAATTTTTGTAACCCGAGCCGTCGGAAACAGTCTCTGAGTGTCCAGGTATTTCCCATTTGAGTCTATTATTAGGACTATATCAGGATCCAGTGTTTTATTTGGGCCATTTGGTTTCTGTGTGTTGGGTCTCTGAGTGTTGGTTGCCTTTGTTTGTTGTGATGATGCATTTTCATTGCTGGGGTTGATGGTAGGGGTTTCCTTCGTGTTGTTGGGTCCAGGGGTGTTGGACACCCTGATATGCTGTGCTTGTGGGGCTGTATTGATATTGCTGGAGTTATGTGTAGAGTCCGTCTGGCTGAGGTTGTCGCAGGTCTGTGATATATCTGGCACCAGGGTAGTTGGTGCAGGCATTTGTTTTGGGGGAGTGCTTATACTTTGAGGTGCCCTCTCTGTTTTTTGTTGTAGGATTGAGGATTTTAGCTGGGTTATTTCTTCTTTGAGGTATGCATTTTCTTCCTGCAGCCTTTGAAGTGACCTTTGCAATTCCCACAGGTCTGTTTTCACACTTGATATTTCTCCCCTCAGTTGGTCATTTGCATTTTTCTCACCTTGGCTTCTTTGAAGTTCTTCTTTGAATTGAATAAACTCGCATTCTAATTGGGACAGGCAGTCTCTGAGTATATCCCTGGGGGGTTGTGATGATTGGGATGTAGATGGGGCTGGGGGGTGGCTGGAGATTGTCTGGTCACTTGTGGATATGCTTCCTTCCTTCATTAGGGTTTTCACTTGCTTTTTAATGTGCAGGAATTGTTGATGAAATTCCTCCATTTTTTGTTCCGTTCCTTGGACCATGATAGTTCCATTTCTATACATATTTATGGAGAGATTAAAGGTCTCAGGGTCCTCCTCATCCTGTACTCTAATTTGTTTGCCCCTGCTAATGCCCCGTTTTTTGATGTTCTTGTAATGTTTGCTGAGAGTCTGGTCCCAGGCTTCATGGTGCCCTGAGTAGAATAACAGATTTGTTTTTTCCCCCTGTTCATTCAAGTCTATTAGTAGTGTCTCTGGGTTTTTCTTCATAGAGTCCAGTTTTATGGCTTTTCTAGCTTCCTTGGATTTGGCATTCTCAGGGAAGGTTATCTCTAATGTGTCAGACCCCCTGCTAGCTCCAGTTGCCTTCTCCAGGTCTCCTGCATTGACTACAGTGCTATCCCCGTGTTGTTTCGTTTTAAAGGGCTTTCTTTTATATTTTCTAATGCGTAATATACGATCAATTCTTATTTTAGCAGTGTATTGGCATGGAGCCCTTACCTTGGGGATGCGCTGTGCTGGTAGGGTTTGATGGTGGTCTGTTTGCTGGGTTTCCACTAGGCAATCTTGTCCTCCTTTTCCATCTGTGTATTAATTTTTCTTGTGATTTTTCTTGTCATTGCTTAAAGTCCTTAAAAAGTTTGTCCAGTGTGCTTAGTACTCCGTCATATCTGAAGATTTCCGTATTATGTCCTCCAATCTGCTCATTATAAGGTATAAACTCTGGTTGAATCAGGAGCTCATCTTACAGTGTCTTGCTCCTTCAGTGTCCAGCTCTCTCTCTCAGTCTCTCAGTCTTTCTCTCGCAGTCTTTCTCTCTGTCTCTCTCAGTCTCTCTCTCTCTTTTTCTCTCTTGTTCTCAGTCTCTCATTTTCCCTCTCTCTCTCCTCCCTCCTGTCTCCTCTCTCTCTTGTTTCTCTCTCTTCTCTCACTCTCATCTCTCTCTTTTCTCTCTCTCCTCTCTCTTTTGTCTCCTCTCTCTCCCTCTCTCTTTTTTCTCTCTTTTTTTTCTTTCTTTTCTCTCTCTTTTCTCTCTCTTTTTTCTCTCTCTTCTATCTCTTTTTTTCTCTCTCTCTTTCTCTTTTTCTTTGTCTCTCTTTTTCCCTCTCTCTCCTCTCTCCTCTCTCTCTCCTCCCTCACCTCTCTCTCTATTTTCTCTCTCTCTCCTCTCTCACTTCTCTCTCTTTCTTTCTCTCAGTCTCTCAGTCTTTCTCTCTCAGTCTCTCTCTCTTTCTCTCTCTCTCTTTGTCTCTCTCAGTCTCTCAGTCTCTCTCAGTCTCTCTCTCTCTTTTCTCTCTCCTCTCTCTTGTCTCCTCTCTCTCTTCTCTCTCTTCTCGCTCCTCTCTCTCCCTCTCTCTTTTTTCTCTCTCTTTTCTCTCTCTCTTCTCTCTCTTTTTTCTCTCTCTCTTTCTCTCTCAGACCTGGCGATGATCAGCTGATGCGGTCACCTGACGGCATCAGCTGACACTATAAGTCGAGCTTTTTACCATCCGGCCAGCTAAACTATCAGCTGATGCTGTCGGACAGGAGTCTGCATTGAAGTGTGTAGTTTGTTTTGTTTTTTTTTTTTGCACTGATGCATCATCTGATTGTATAAAAGCCAGCTGATGTGTCATGTGATTCAGGCCCTTGAACCTGACACATCATCTGATCACTTTGCCTTCCAGCAATCCGATCAGATGATATTGGATCCGGATTGGATGGCGCAGGACCCTTGACCCAGGATTACTGCGGAAGGTTTTTTTTTATTTCAATAAAGATGGAGTCACTAATTGTGTTGTGTTTTAGTTCTAATAAAAATATTTTTCTGTGTGTTGTCTTTTTTTTTATCTGTACTAGAAATTCATGGTGGCCATGTCAAATATTGCCGTGACACCATGAATTTCGGGCTTAGGGCCAGTTGATAATATACAGCTAGCCCTAACCCCATTATTACTCAGCGAGCCACCCGTCACCAGGGCAGCTGGAAGAGTTGGATACAGCACCAGAAGATGAAGCTTCTATGAATGCGCCCATTTTTGGGGTGGCTGCGGACTGCAATTCGCAGCAGGGGTGCCTAGAAAGCTTGGGCACCCTGAGCTGCGGATTCCAATCCTCAGCTGCCTAGTTGTACCTGGCTGGACACAAAAATTGGGCAAAGCCCACCTCATTTTTTTTTTAATTATTTCATGAAATTCATGAAAAAAATAAAAAAAAAGGGCTTCCCTATATTTTTGGTTCCCAGCTGGGTATAAATAGGCAGCTGGGGGTTGGAGGAAGCCCGTAGCTGCCTGCTGTACGTGGCTAGCATACAAAAATATGACGAAGCCCACACAATTTTTTTGGGGGGCAAAAAACTCCTGCATACAGTTCTGGATGGAAAAAAGGAGGGGAGCCAGCACTGCTTATGAATGGCATGCAACAATGAAGAAATAAAAAGTGTAATATTCACAAATTCATTCCTACTGTAACAATTCAATGAGATTTTTTGCAAATGATTGATCAATGATTTGAGCCCCCCTGCCCCGTCACGGCAAATCTCTATAGGGGGTCCCTAATGCTATATTATAAATTATTATGTACCATAAGGTCTCATATAATGAGCAGGACCATATGAAAACACCACTTACCTGAGACATGTCTGAACCACTCCCATGCTGCCAGGACTGACAACCGTGAATAAAGGCAGCCAAGGTGCCAGTGTGTGTGGCAGAACCACACACACCAGCACAATGTCAGGACTGGCCCTCACAGTGCCAGACCAGCAAACCATTCATAAGCAGTGCTGGCTCCCCTCCTTATTTCGTAGTCCTGGATGGAGTATGCTGAGCCTTGTAGTTCTGCAGATGCTGTCTGTCTGTATGGAGGAGAGTAGACAGCAGCTGCAGAACTACAAGGCTCAGCATGCTCCATTCACTAGTGTATGCAGGAGAGCAAACAGCAGCTGCAGAACTGCAAGACTCAGCATACTCCATACAAGACTGTATGCAGGAGTTTTTTGCCCACCAAAAAAATGATGTGGGCTTCGCCATATTTTTGTATGCTAGCCAGGTACAGCAGGCAGGTACAGCTGCCCCCAACCCCCAGCTGCCTATTTTTACCTGGCTGGGAACTAAAAAAATAGGGAAGCCTTTTTTTTAATTATTTCATGAATTTCATGAAATAATTACAAAAAAAATCGACATGAGCTTCGCCCCATTTTTGTGTCCAGCCAGGTACAACTAGGAAGCTGGGTATTGGAATCCGCAGCATAGGTTGGCCCAAGCTTTCTGGGCCCCTCTGCTGTGAATTGCACTCCGCAGCCACCCCAGAAAATGGCGCTTTCATAGAAGCGCCATCATCTGGCGCTGTATCCAACTCTTCCAGCTGCCCTGAAGCCGGGTGGCTCGCTGGGTAATAATGAGTTAATACTAGCTTTGTTTTACTAGCTAGTATTAAGCCAGAGATTCTTAATGTCAGGCAAGTTTGACCCGGCCATTAAGAATCTCCAATAAAGGGTTAAAAAAAGACACCACACAGAGAAAAAATACTTTAATAGAAATAAATACACAGACACACTTAGAGACTCCATGTTTATTACTCCCTGTCAGCCCTCCACGATCCATGGTTTTCTGTATTCTTTCTCCTTCAACCCATGCAGCTCTGCTACATCAGACAGCGCTGCATGGGAGGAAGACGCTGCTGCTCCCCGTGCAGTCTATTCACTCAATGAGAGTGAGCAGAGGCTGTAAGCGGTGATGTCACCGCTGACAGGCGGGTTACCATAGCAACGGTGACTCCGATCACGTGACTCCCGGTGCCGCTATTTACCGGCTGTGACAGCTAGTCCCTGCATGTGGGCTGACTCTGTAACGAGAGCCCCATGCAAGAATGGGGATTCGACCATGTGTCAGAGCATTTCGCCAGTACATGGACATGCTGGAACGATCACCGCGTACCGGAGAGATGCACTGACAGGACCTAGCATGACGTCATAGCCATGTGACCAGTCTGTAGCCAATGAGATAATATACACGTGACTATGCTATTTTGACATCACGATAGGTCCTATCCTCAGTGCTGGTTACCGGGAGAACGCAGCGATTATCGGAAGGAAAAGCGGCGGGAGACAGTGTGCAGGATGTGTCAGTGTAATGGCAATGTTTATTAACTTTTTGTGTACATTTATAATGTGTTTTTTGTGTTTGTGTTTGCCTGCCATTGGTTTCAATGGGGTTTGAGAGGTTCATCGAACGGCTCGTCGAACCGAACTCGAACGGTGCCTCCGTTCGACGAACCAAATCGAACTCGAGCCTTCAGAGGCTCGCTCATCTCTACTGAGAACCTGTGTGTGCCTTTTTACTGCATCTCTGCCATCGCCTACCAGAGCTGATTCCTTACAACATGTATATTTGAAGAATGAAACATTACAGCTAGAAAGGGCATTTGCTTATGGCATGATTGAGAAAAGAGAGGATAATTTATGTCTGAGTAGCTTATAAGTTTCTGAATATTAAGATAAGGTGCAAAATCCTCTGCACAAGAGGGTAGCCCTCAGTAATGTTGGCACACTGCTTATCCCCCATGTTAGACTTTAAGCTGGTGTCACACATAACGACGACGACAACGACGTCGCTGCTACGTCACCATTTTCTGTGACGTTGCAGCGACGTCCCGTCGCTGTCGCTGTGTGTGACATCCAGCAACGACCTGGCCCCTGCTGTGAGGTCGCCGGTCGTTGCTGAATGTCCAGCTTCATTTTTTGGTCGTCACTCTCCCACTGTGAAGCACACATCGCTGTGTGTGACAGCGAGAGAGCGACGAAATGAAGCGATCAGGAGCCGGCACTGGCAGCTGCGGTAAGCTGTAACCAGCGTAAACATCGGGTAACCAAGGGAAGTCCTTTCCCTGGTTACCGGATGTTTACGCTGGTTACCAGCCTCCGCTCTTGCTGCCAGTGCCGGCTCCTGCTCTGTGACATGTGGCTGCAGTATGCATCGGGTAATTAACCCGATGTATACTGTAGCAAGGAGAGCAAGGAGCCAGCGCTAAGCAGTGCGCACGGCTCCCTGCTCTCTGCACTGTGACATGTAGCTGCAGCACACATCGGGTTAATTAACCCGATGTGTGCTGCAGGAGAGCAAGGAGCCAGCGCTAAGCGCGGCTCCCTGCTCTCTGAACATGTAGCACAGCGACCTTATGATCGCTGCTTCTGCTGTGTTTGACAGCTAAGCAGCGATCATAACAGCGACTTACAAGGTCGCTGTTACGTCACCGAAAATGGTGACGTAACAGCGACGTCGTTGTCGCTGTCGTTTAGTGTGACACCAGCTTTAGTTTTGAAACATGGGACTTCTGTAAACAATATGGTCCTTTGTGTAGAGGGTGTTGACTGATAGGAGAGTAAAAAATAAGATAGTTCTAAACATCACTAACTTGGCTACCAAAAAGGCTTCTTCCTTTCCTGTTTATGCAGAGATTACAGGCGTCATTGCGAACCAGCTAAGTAGAGGCTTAACATATTTTTCGAATTTAAAAATTCATAATTTTGTCATTTATTTTTAAACGAAAAAAGATAAAATACTGGAGTTTTAAAATCTTCAGTTGCCTGCTGGGCTGCTATGCGCTGTTGAGCATTTCTTATATTTTTCAGTCAACTTAACTCTAATTATTCCTGCTGAGTGAAAAATTTGTATTTGCCAACAGACCTAGGCACTGCTCCATGTGTTAGTGAATGGTTAGGACAGCAGTATATTTATGTTGTTCTCTGGGACTCATTTCGGAAATAAGATGTTCAATATCAGGAATATTACGTATTTACTTATAAAAAAACAAAACCATCTATTGAAATACTTGTATTTATTATTGATCGTAAGCTGGTCGTTTTTAAACAAATATATAAATTACTTTCCCTTTTAAAGTATTTCTGTCTTAATTGAAAGTTACAAGAAACACAAAATCATGATAGCTTTTTAAATTATGAAGAAATAATGTGAGAAATAAATAGGAGAAACAACTTTCAATTGCACTATTTGCACATTTTTAGATCTAAGCAGAGGTTGCATTGATTTGACTTCACTATCCAGTAGAAAGCCAATGTTGTATGTATCATTTATGACTGCTCTCCTTATTCCTCGAGCAGCAATTCTATAACTAGATACTTTTTACTATTCATATATTTGTTATACCAAAGAAAACCCTGCACCAGTCCAACAATTAGGCCTAAGACACACGGCATGAAAATCGGAGCGAGTGGAATGCGATAAAACATTGCATTCCACTCGGACCAATATTAGGCTGTGTGTCAGCACCCATTAGAGATTATTTTCTCAGCCCTAATTGGACCGAGAAAACAAAAGCAGCATGCTGCGGGTGCAATGCGATCCTTGTTTCTCTCGCAGCCATTCAAGTCTACGGGGCGAGAGAAAAATCGCACTGCACTCGCAGTACACCGATGTACTGCAAGTGCAGAGTGAGAATGGCAACAGCCGGCAACGAAGGAGAGAGGGAGATAAATCCCTCCCTCTCCTCCACAGCACCGGCCCTCCCCTCCACAGCACCGGCCCGCCACTCCTCAGCGCCGCCCCGCCCCCCGCAGCTGTGGTCCAATCGCACGATCGGACCTCAGTCGCAGTGACATTCGCATGACACTCAGCTCCAGCTGTGCTCCCAGCGGGAGCCGAGTGTCATGTGAGGATCTCAGTAGTCCCCCATGTGGCCCCGGCTAATCTGAAAACTAATGATGAACAAGCATTACCATGCTCAGGTACTCGGTACTCATAATGAGCAGTTGGATGCTTGGATGGACGCGACCTGAGTAACCAAGCATAATGGAAGTCAATGTGAAACTCGAACATGTTTCGAGGAGGAATGACAAGAGTAAGGGACAATAGGAAGAGATGAGAGAGAGAAAAAAAGGGATTTATATACAGATATACTGTATATTAATCACATATATCATTATGGTTTTTCAAGCATGTTCTTTTGTTAACCCCTGTGTGAAGCAGCCAATTTTCCTTTCTGCTTTTTCCTCCTGCTTCTTTCCAGAGCCATAACATTTTTATTTCTTCTGTTCACATAGTCATATAAAAGGCTTGTTTTTTTGTGGGCCATGATCCACTTTTGAAGGTTACCTTTGTTTTTACCACATAGTGTACTGTAAAACGGGGGAGAAAAATCCAAGTGTGGAGAAAAAGTGAAGAAAAAACCAGAATTCTGACATGACGTTTTGGGAATTATTTCTACGGTGTACATTTTTGGTAATAGTGACCTTGCATTATGATTCTCCTCATCCGTACTATTATGGTGACACCAAACATGTCATTTTTTGTATTTTTCTGGTAAAGAAAAAAATTAGAAGCTTGGTAAAAAAATTTTTGGAGGTTGTGGCGCCATTTTCCAGGACCTTTTAATATTTAATCTTTTGTTTTATATTTTTGCGGGACGAGACAACATTTTTTAAGGATACTATTTTACTATAGATGATGTTTTGATAGCTTGCAACATTTTATTGTGATATTGCAATGACAAATAAAAATGTAACTTTGGTGTTCTTGAATTTCTTTTGTTTACAGTGTTTACTGATCAGGATACTTATTTATATTTTGATAGAGCAGACATTTCTGAAAGCGGTAACACCACATATGTGTATTTTTTTTTCAATTATCTTTATTTGTAATAGGGCAAAAAAGGGGTGATTTGAACTTTTATGTTTTTAAAACATTTTTCTTTTTTGTTTTTAATAGACGCCTTAGGGGGATATAAACTGCAATCACCTGATCTCTTGTGCTATATACAGCAAGCATTTGGATGTTCAGATGGGTACCTGCAGACTCGTAAGACTGCTCAATATGCCCATTTCTGCCACGTGCTGTACATGTTTGGCAGATTTCGTAGAGCGATTAAACGTTTTGAAATACGTGAAAAATATTCACGTACTTCAACATGTCCCTTGGTTCATGGAATGTGGTTCCTTGAGGAAAGTGGAGAGATATTCCCCATGCAATAAATCTCTTGCCATTCTCTACATCAGGGATCTCAAACAAATGCATGCAGACCCTGAGGCTGCTTCTTGTGGGCATCAAGAACGGAGACCCCTTTGATGGCCAGTGCAGGGAGCTCTGCCGTTAGTGCTTGATTTTAGTCGAATGTATTTGCAGCGCCAAGCAGAGAGGCTCTCTGCACAGATATAGCAATGGCAGCCACTGGCCAATCAGAGGCCAGCAGCTGATGTCAGTGTATCACGTCAGCTACTGGTCTCTGATTGGCTGGCAGCTGCCATTGGTATACCTGTGCAAGGAGCTTGTCTCTTCGCATCACCACCAATACATTCAACTGAAGTAAAGCACGGGGCCATGATCGTTAAGGAGTCTAGGTGCCTGCGGGCAACAAGAAGTAGAAAAAGAAGGACACCAAGAGAATAGAGGACAGGTGAGAATAATTTTATTTTTTTATGTATACGTGAAGAATAGCACAAGTGGACAAGGATGGGCGCAATACCACAAGGTGACAAGAATAGACACATTACTACAGGATGGGCACATTACTACAGGATAGGGACAAGGATGGGACATTACCACAGGATGGGGACAAAGATGGGCATATTACATCAGTATGTGAACAAGGATGGGGCAAATTACTATAGGATGTGGAGAAGGATGTGGCACATTACTACAAGTGGACCAGAATGGGGCATTACTACAGGATAAGAACATTACTACAGGATGTGGACAAAGATGTGGCACATTACTACAAGAGTACAAGAATGGGGCATTACTAAAGGATGGGCATATTACTACCGGATGTGGACAAGAATAGGGTACAGTACTGCAAGGGACAATAATGGAGCATTACTACAGGATGTGAACAAGGATATGGCACATTACTACAAGATGTGGACAAGGATGTGGCACATTACTAGAAGAAGTCTAGAATGGGGCATTACTACAGGATGTGGACAAGGATGTGGATCATTATTACACGAAGACTAGAATGGGGCATTACTAATGGATGGGCACATTACTACAGCATGGGAACATTACTACAGGATGTAGACAAGGATGGAGAATATTATTGCAGGATGTGGACAAAAATGGGCACATTAGGACGTAGACAAGGATAGATACATGACTACAGGAGGTGGATAAGGATGCAAGGATGCGGTACAGTACAACAAGAGTATTAGAATGGAGCATTATTACAGGATAGTCACATTACTACAGGATGGGCACATTATTACATGATGTAGACATGGAGGGAGCACATTACTACAGGATGTGGATAAGGATGGGACACATTACTACAGGATGTGTACAATGATAGGGCACATTACTACAGTATGTGGACAAGGATGATCACATTACTACAGGATAAGGACAAGGATATTGTTATGGTTCAGGGGCCTTCTGAGCCCCGAACTGGCCCAGTCCCGTCATTGACTCCCACATTGGAATCCGCAGCATCACCTGTCAGTCACTTGAGGTGTCGATCTGACAAGCATCATGTGGTTAGAGTTTTGTACCATCCTTAGCCTAAGTACTCATTTAGCGCTACCACGCATGGGCGGGTTCCTGCAGTCTCTCCAGGCACTAAGTGTGGGATTACCACTATCGTGCATGCGTATGACATCAGTGGTGACGCAGCAGCCACTGATTGGCCATCAGTGACATCAGCGGTGATGCGGCGGCAGCGGGATGACCGCAACCGGCACCATTACCTCATGCCATGTGGCCTGAGGCAGGGAGGAGACTATAAAAGGTTCGTAGGTCCACCCATCGGGGGCGAGCATCACATTGTCTATGGTGGCAGCTCACTGATCAGACTTTACTGCTCCTATGCAGTTGTTCCAGTGCCATCCTATCCTGCAGAGTCAGTGGCAGGTGTATGTGTGTTTAGGACAGTAGCAGGCAAGGCTAGGGCGTCGGTGCCACAATTCTCTGGTAAGGCTGTGTGGTTAAGGTCAGCTCCTGTCTTATTAGTGTGTATGTGTTTCAGGGCTAGGCACCTGTACCAGGTATTCGTATCTCGGTACAACTGTGTCTTGGCACAGTGAGGGTCAGGGTCCACATGGTTTGACGTGCCCCCTTCGGACGTGACCGGTAGTCTGCAGTGTCAGTAGCAGACTTGTGTGTGTGTACCTTTCCACGGGTGCCCATTGATGCTAACTGGGTATCCCATGCGGTCTGACGTGTCCCTACACACGTGACCGATACCCGTATACCTGTGAAGCTAACAGGGAGAAGCTACACGTTGGGGTGTGCCCTTAAACATTCCCTTCATTCACATTTGGGTTTTCTTTAGTTGCTATACCCATCCTCCAGTCCCATAGTGGTCTTGTCATCTGCCCGGCGGACTTCGTGCGACGATTGGTTTCATATTATTTTATATTCAATCGTCCCCTCCGTAACAGATGGGCAATTAAAAATGCTTTTTTACATATAAGATAAAATAAACAAAAACAAAAAATGTCATGTTTGTTAGCACAAACATGATATTAAAAATCCAATCTATGAAACCCCTATGATGAATGCCATTTAAAAAAAATAAAAAATTATCACTAAAAATAGCACTTTGTCCTGCAAAAAATAACCGTGCATGGTTATTCCAACCATTTTTAAGGGATTTTTTCCCCTTCTTCTATTGATCGAACAATATAGCTGACATTATTGTAGGAAAACAATAAAGTGAAGGGAAACCTTTTCATGGTTCTGTGTATTTCCAAAGTTGTAGGGCATATGTCAGCATAGAGGGAAATAGTAGCTGGAAGTCTTAGCAGGAGTAGGTTGACTCATGCATCATTTAAGATCATGTCTCTGGAGACCTCATAGTGAAACTTAAGGACAAAATCTCTTAGTGAGGAATCTGGCTTTGGTTTACTGAGGGCCCTATGAATCCTGGTGGTGCATAGTAAGGCAGGGTCCACTTGAGGTAGTAAAGCAGTAAAACGTTTGGAGGCCATCTCCTTTAAATAGATTCAGGTAAACCTGTAATATGAATGTTCCCTCTCCTAGAGTGGTTTTCTATATCTTCACATTTATGTTCCAGGTATTCTATGAGAGAGACATGTTCCTGCAACTGCTCCAGGTCAGACTCTAGTGAATCAGCAGTACTGTTGATGCACTTTTTAAGATCCATGGTACAATAGAGATAGCTTGTAGTTGCTTAGTAAAATTACCCACTACAGCCGAAAAATTTCAGGAGATTCTCTGATGCCATTTGACCAGGCTGTTGAAGTGTCCCGTCACAAGAGACCTGAGCTCCTGCATTTATAACTTGAGAGGTAGAGAATGATAACGTTGGTGCCATTTTTGGAGCCTCAGCATTTAACAGCTGTGCAACAGCACCATTCTATATTCTTGTCATACTTGAAGCTTTTAAGAGGTTATTCATCTTCTTACAGGCATAGGTTGCAGCTAGGAATACAGATTTAGGAGCCATGCGCACGTGGCATATTAGAACGCAGCGATTCGGCTGCTGCCCGAATCGCTGCGTTCTAAGAAGTGACATGTCACTTCTTCCATGCGGTTTGCATGCTGTCTATAGGGAGAGGCAGCATGCAGAGCGCACGTTCTCTGCCGGCACCATGTGCTTCAGAACGGAGCTTTTCAGCTGCGCTCTGAAGAGCACCTTTTAGGTGCGGTGCAGAACGCACACGTGGGCACATAGCCTTACTGTGCCTGAGGAATGGAGTTCAGTAGAACATGACAAATCCTCGCTAAGCGCCATGCATGCACCTTCAATTGCATTATTTTAATATACAATGTAGCACAAAAAACAGGCGAAAGAATGCTTAACTCCCAAGCCCGGCTCACCATTATCAAATATAGAGTAAGCAAAAGTGAAAGTGATAATATAACTTCACCTTTAATGTAAAGAATAAAATATCACAATTTTAAAACAGATGAACAACATACAGTCATATGAAAAAGTTTGGGCACCCCTATTAATGTTAACCTTTTTTCTTTATAACAATTTGGGTTTTTGCAACAGCTATTTCAGTTTCATATATCTAATAACTGATCGACTGAGTAATATTTCTGGATTGAAATGAGGTTTATTGTACTAACAGAAAATGTGCAATCCGCATTTAAACAAAATTTGACCGGTGCAAAAGTATTGACACCCTTATCAATTTCTTGATTTGAACACGCCTAACTACTTTTTACTGACTTACTAAACCACTAAATTGGTTTTGTAACCTCATTAAGCTTTGAACTTCATAGGCAGGTGTATCCAATCATGGGAAAAGGTATTTAAGGTGGCCACTTGCAAGTTGTTCTCCTATTTGAACCTCCTATGAAGAGTGGCATCATGGGCTCCTCAAAACACCTCTCAAATGATCTGAAAACAAAGATTATTCAACATAGTTGTTCAGGAGAAGGATACAAAAAGTTGTCTCAGAGATTTAAACTGTCAGTTTCCACTGTGAGAAACATAGTAAGGAAATGGAAGAACACAGGTACAGTTCTTGTTAAGCCCAGAAGTGGCAGGCCAAGAAAAATATCAGAAAGGCAGAGAAGAAGAATGGTGAGAACAGTCAAGGACAATCCACAGACCACCTCCAAAGACCTGCAGCATCATCTTGCTGCAGATGGTGTCAATGTGCATCGGTCAACAATACAGCGCACGTTGCACAAGGAAAAGCTGTATGGGAGAGTGATGCGAAAGAAGCCATTTCTGCAAGCACGCCACAAACAGAGTCGCCTGAGGTATGCAAAATCACATTTGGATAAGCCAGTTACATTTTGGAAGAAGGTCCTGTGGACTGATGAAACAAAGATTGAGTTGTTTGGTCATACAAAAAGGTGTTATGCATGGAGGCAAAAAAACACGGCATTCCAAGAAAAGCACTTGCTACCCACAGTAAAATTTGGTGGAGGTGCCATCATGCTTTGGAGCTGTGGGGCCAATGCCGGCACCGGGAATCTTGTTAAAGTTGAGGGTCACATGGATTCAACTCAGTATCAGCAGATTCTTGACAATAATGTGCAAGAATCAGTGTCGAAGTTGAAGTTACGCAGGGGATGGATATTTCAGCAAGACAATGATCCAAAACACCCCTCCAAATCTACTCAGGCGTTCATGCAGAGGAACAATTACAATGTTCTGGAATGGCCATCCCAGTCCCCAGACCTGAATATCATTGAAAATCTGTGGGATGATTTGAAGCATGCTGTCCATGCTCGGAGACCATCAAAACTTAGCTGAACTGGAATTGTTTTGTAAACAGGAATGGTCAAATATACCTTTATCCAGGATCCATGAACTCATTAAAAGCTACAGGAAGCGACTAGAGGCTGTTATTTTTGCAAAAGGAGGATCTACAAAATATCAATGTTACTTTTATGTTGAGGTGCCCATACTTTTGCACCGGTCAAATTTTTTTTAATTGCAGATTGCACATTTTCTGTTAGTACAATAAACCTCATTTCAATCCAGAAATATTACTCAGTCCATCAGTTATTAGATATATGAAACTGAAATAGCTGTTGCAAAAACCCAAATTGTTATAAAGAAAAAAGGTTAACATTAATAGGGGTGCCCAAACTTTTTCATATGACTGTAAACAATTACAAAAACACCGCCTATTAGGGCTGAGGTAATAATAGGCTGAACAGTGGTCCAATTACCTCTCTCTTTTCAAGATAAATATATATACACACAGCACCAGCCACAATGGTGAAATAGTGCTCACCATGTGGTGGAATTGAACTCAACTAGACAATATATAAACTATAAAAAGAATATAATCAGAACAGTTTCACCAGTTATATTGGTCCAGGAGAAGATAGAATCAATTCCAAAAGGCCGCTTTACACACAACGATATCGCTACAAAAACGACCTATGTGCGATCTCGGCAAATCGTATCTACGATCTGGTATGTCACATCGCTAACGAGATTGCTGGCGATATCGTTGTGTGTAAAGCAGCCTTTAGCCTAGTTCCACTGCTCAAAAAGTCATATGGTTTGTCATGGGAGATTCTAATGCCCTATTCAGGACCTATCTTACACTGGCCCTGACATCCCAAGAACACTCCTGCCCTGACAAGGGCAGTCACCAGTTGATACCTTACACCATAAGTGTTCCTGGATTGTCCAAACAAATTGTCTCTAAAGTGTCTCCCTGAGTTATTACACAGGTACAGTACTTCCAGGTGCAATTCTGTAGTACTCCTATTTTCAATTTGCTTGAGCAGTGAAAGTAGTACTCAACAAATAGAAAAGGCCTTTTTCTATCCTTAGGTGGAATGAGCTGTTGTCACACAAAGTTTTGCACAAACTTCGCCAACTGTCATGGTGGTGTTGCACTCTGTTCAGATTACATATTCTGACACTCCGCTTGATAGATTCTCTAGTGTCTCGGAATAACCCAGGCAGGCTTGGGCATCAACTTGCTTTGTGCTGATTAATAGGCAGGCTAGCAAGAGTTAATCTCTGCTGGTCTGCTCACTCCTTTGGTCACATGTTGTGGGGAGGCCTATAAGATCGGCTCCCCTTCTTCCATGTGCCATCTGATCCTACACAAAATACATTGAAAAGATGGCCCTTTCCGTAGGTCCGCAAAAAAACAGGAACTGACCAGGACAAACGGAACGGTCATGTGAATGAGCCCTTAATCTGAGAGGTTTCATCACACTCTGTCTCATTCCTCCCTGGGAGGGGGGATGGGAAATCAGATGAGGACTATTCAGGAGCAGGTCCATTAACAAGACTCAGGCCTCATCATCATAAGGAGTATTCATGAAGTTAGGGATAACATAGGACCCCCTAGCTTGAGGAACAGCTTAGGAACCCTGGTTCCCCTGTATCCTATAACCATCATGACAGCTGTTCGCTCATATCCCTACTCTGTGCAAGCATAAAATAGCGCTCACTTGCCGGCCATTGATCGGGAGGTAGAATGGTGTATTATAGAGATGAGCGGATCGATTCGTGTAGGAGTCAAATTTTTGGAAACTCATTGTTTCACGCCAATACCAACATATTGTGATTTAATTTGCGGGGAACAAATAAAAAACAAAACTTGCCCAAAGCTATTTACCACACTGCTGAAAAATCAGAGATTAGGCTAAGGTCATTTTGCAAATGTCACGGGGCTTCCCCATATTACCCTACAGCGGTGACATTTTATGGATTATCATAGCTTGTACAGTGGTTGTCAATACCTGAGCGATCACAGACTAGTGGTTCCCAGTGCAGCATAGATTGTATGGCAGACTCGTTTTCACTCTCCAAAGTCACTGGCTAAAGCCTGCTTTACACGGGACGACCGATTGTGCGATTTCACAATCGATCGTACCTGCCCCCGTCGTTTTTGCGTCACGGGCAAATCGCTGCCTGTGGCGCACAAACTCGCTTAACCCCCATCACATGTACTTACCTGCTGAGAGACCTCGCTGTGGGTGACGAATGTCCACTTCCTGAAGTGGGAGGGACGTTTGGCGTCACAGCGACGTCACACAGCCACCGACAAATAAAAGCGGAGGGGCGGAGATGAGCAGGACGTAAACATCCCGCCCACCTCCTTCCTTCCGCATAGCCAGCGGGTGCCGCGGGACGGAGGTAAACTGCTGTTCATCGCTCCCGGGGTGTCACACGGAGCGGCGTGTGCTACCCCAGGAACGATGAGCAACCGGCGCCATTTTAATTAAACGAGATTATGAAACTGAGCGACGAGTACACGACTCATGATTTGTGAGCGATACTGCATCGCTCAGAGGTGTCACACAGCCCGACGTCGCATGCGATGCCGGATGTGCGTCACAAAAACCGTGACAACGACGATCTATCGCACGATAGATCGTCTCGTGTAAAGCACCCTTAAGTCTCTCTCTTCTGCAGAGTGTTGTTCTTCTGGCCAGTGTGATCCTCTCTCGCCTGTAAGCTTTTATGATCAGTGGGGTTCTTTCTCTATCTGCCTCCCGATGTGTATTTTATGAGATTACAAATACAAGATTTCTAGTATTGAATCAAATCTTTTGTGAACATTCATCAAAGTCCACAAATTCCAAATTTTAAAGATTTGTTTGTCTCAAGTAGATACCTTTGTATGTAACTGTGTGACTTTTTCTTTTCCATGGTCTGATGTCTGCAAACTTTCCTCTGTGTCCACTTTGGATTTTACTGTACTCTCCACTGACACTCACCATTACAAATTTACTTGCATGTGGCTAAACCTGATTGTAGGATTTGAAGGGTTTATATACTGTAGTCAGTAACTGATTAATGATAGGAAAGGGAGAGCTGCACACAAATTATATATTTAGCTTCTTTTGTAAGATTTTGTTGTTTTCTTGATATGTATAAAAATTGAAAGTTTCCTTGTACTTTTGAAGAAAATCTTCTTTAGAATGGTCATGCTTTTCAATTTGAATCCAAGAGTATATACCTTCAAGACTATATGGTTCTGGCTGTCAGACTTCTTCAGGAGCTACTTGAGCCAAAGGTAATAAGTAGGGATGATCGAATACCTCAAATATTCGGCTTCACGAATATTTGCCGAATAGGTTGCCGCTATTCAACTATTCGCGAATATTCAATGCGCAATGTAAGTCTATGGGAAACCCGAATAACAACTATTCATTACTATTCGGGCTTCCCATAGACTTACATTGCACATCGAATATTCGCATAGCGGCGACCTATTCGTCGAATATTCACGAAGCCGAATATTTGAGGTATTCAATCATCCCTAGTAATTGACCCCAAATTTTCTGGATTATTAATTTTTCTGTTCTTTAGTGTTGTATTTTTGCTCACAATATATATGAATCATTTATGATGGCAAGAATGGCCACGCCTCAACAACCACCATCTTATATATGTGAAATTTGCACCGATTGGCTGCAGTAGACCATGTTATGTGATAGCTGCAGAGTATTATGTGGAAGATTCAATGGCCATGCTGAAAGCCATTAGCCCAGTCTGAGTCTTCAGCAGTGTTAAATTGCACTGGGCATGTGTTTTATGGAGCCAATACTCAAGATGTGATTCACTAAGTACAGTGGCATGCAAAAGCTTTGGCACCCCGTGTCAAAATTACTGTTATTGTGAAAAGTTAAGAACGTTGAAGATAAAATGATCTCTAAAAAAGCATAAAAGGTAAAAATTACACACACATTTCCTTTGTATTTTAGCTTAGTTTTTTTTTTCATCTTTTACATTTTTAAATTAACAAAAAAGGAAAATAGTCTGATGCAATCGTTTAGGCACCCTGCATTGTTAGTATCTAGTAGCACCCCTTTTGGCCAGTACCACTGCTTGTAAATGAAAGAGTCTTTAAATTTTTATTTGAGGGATTTTTATCCATTCTTCCATAGAAAAGCCTTCTACTTCTGTTAGATTTATGGGTTGTCTTGCATGCAGTACTCTCTTGAGGTCTTGCCATAGATTTTCAATGATGTTCAGAACAGAGGACTGGAAGCGCCATTGTAAAACCTTCATCTTGTGACTTTTGAGGTTGTCTATTGTGGGGTTTGACAAGTGTTTAGGGTCATTATCCATTTATAGACTCTATCTTCTTTTCAAATTCAGCTTTTGTACAGATGGTGTTATATTTGCATCAAGAATTTGTTGAAATGTCATTCAATCCATTAAAATGCTCCCAGTGTCATTGGCTGCAACACAACTCCAAAGCATGATTGATCAACCACTATGCTTAATGGTTGGCGATATGTTCTTTTCCTTAAATGATGTGCCCTTTTTTCTCCATGCATACCTTTGATCATTGTGACCAAACAGTTCTATTTTAACCTCATTACGTCTCTAAAGCTCTGTGGAATTAATTACACTATATAAGAAAAAAAATACATAAATCTCATTCATTCACAAGACTTGTTTCCCAAATGAATAAAGCATGTTCAGATGTTCTTTTGCATATGCCTGACACTGAATTGTATGGAGAGGACATAGGAGAAGTTTTCTTCCATGAATGCCAAATTTATACAGGTGTCTCTAAACAGTATAACAATGTACCACATCACCAGAGTCTGCTAAATCTTCCTGAAGGTCTTTTGCAGTAAAGCAGGGGTTCTGATTTTCTTCTCCAGAAATTCTATGAGCAGCAAATTTTGCTTTGTCTTCCAGACCTTACCTTGACCGTCACTATTTCTGTTAACTGCTATTTTTTAATTAGATTTAAAACTAGGCAAAATATTAAAGGCGGCTGGGTTTTTATATAACTGTGAAATCTGTATTACATGGCCTTTCCCAATGATGATTGCCATCAAGCCATAACCCTAACAAGCTAATTAAGGTCTGAAACCTTGGTCTAAGTTATGTGAGCACGCAAATCTCCAAAGGTGTCCAAACTTTGCATCAGGCCATTTTCCTTTTTGTAATTTTTTTAAAATGTAAAAGATGAAAATATTTTTTGTTTTGTGTCATCTTTAACTCTATGCCTTTTTGAGATAATTTCATCTTCAACTTCCTTAACTGTTCGCAATAACAGTAATTTTGGCCAGTGGCCCCCTATTAAGGGGGACTGGCAGATAAGGATAAGGTGGTAAATATCCCAATCGCCAGTCGGGGCCCACCATGCGTGCTCCAGATGACAAAGGAGCTGCTGGCAACCCGAAGGTTAGGCAGAGAATACAGAGCTGGGTGGCTCTGAGATAACCCAGGAGACCTGGGAACCGGTCACGTGTGTAGGAACACGTCAGACCGGATGACAATTTAGTTAGCGTATCAGTATACCTATGGCGCTACACCGACCACGTGTGCTGGGAACACGTCAGGCCGGGTGGTGACCAGGTAGCATTGACCGGAAGACTGCCGCGAAATGTGTATGACACGTCAGACCGAGCGGTCCCCCGATTAGCGTTTCTGGCCACCAGAGCTCTCAACTAGCCATGTGTGTACAGGACACGTCAGGCCAAGTGGTCACACTGGTAGCGTTGACTGGGAAGCCGATACAAGGGAAACAGGGTCCACACACCCAGCCCAGGAACTCCCTGTTAATGCCACAGGGGTCCTGGGGTACGCTTTCCGTGTGCGTAGGGGGCACAATCGAACAGGTGGCGCAGTAGCCGCAGCTCAGTTACCTCCACTGGGCTGCACAAGGAGGACTGGACAGCAGGAGGTGGAAGCCCGGTGCTTGACCCTATCGTGCTGAGCTATGGGTGTCTTGGCGCGACAAGCACCAGACGCCTAATCCTACCTACCGCTTCCAAACAAAGGCTTATGCCACAATGGGCTCTATACGTGGAGGTGTGCTCACAACAAGCATATGAGAAGACTGTGCACCTCCATGTTGACTCCACCATGTCACTGATGACCTCATGGCTGCCACGCCCCAAACACCTCACCAGTCATCGTCTGATGACCAATGGTGAGGCGCCGTGTCATGGGGTGGGCCTCTTAGCCAGTCCGGAAAGGCCACATCATCAGAACACCTGATGTGTGTCAGCCTATCAGAGCCTGGCACCTCACGGATATGCCCAGTGAGGTTCTTACCAGACCTAGCCTCTGATGCACTAAGTAGCCTGAACAACAGTCTCAGAAATCAGACTATCTGCCTGAGCATGCTCACTCAGCACAACACAGGACTTAGACACGGCACGATGTCCAAGTACCTGTGCAAAGAGGCTTTTCACACTAAGTGTAGGAGCATGCTCAGTAGCCTGAACCAAGGACTTAGCCTCAGAAATGGCACTATCAGGCTGAGCATGCTCAGTATGCGAAATACAGGACTTAGGCTCTGGCTGGGGTAAATTAGGGTGCGCATGTCCACAAGCCGCCTCTCCACACTTAGACATGGAGGAGGAAGCAGCCAGCTGGAGGAACCGAGGCACATCCAAAAACGGCAGCTGGCGCCTGAGCGCAACAGGAACTGCAGCAGGCTGCTTGCGGCTATGGGGGCGCTGATTTTTAACACACCCAAACTTTTGCTGTTGGTTACCTTTTGGTATTGGAAGAGGTTTGAAGGTAATACACAGGAAAAATTTGAAAAATAATTTACAGTGATCGACGAACTCACAGGTATCTGGAACCGGCAGGACTAACTGGACTTTAAAAAAAAAAATTCGGGTCTGGCCCGGAATTGATCCTTGATCTCTAGCTGGACGTCGGTCAATATACAAGTCTATGAGGACCATAATCTGGCAATTAAAAATGGTTGTAGAAGGGATAGGGGGATAGAAGCAAGCGCGCTATACTTACCTAGGCTCTGACAGCTTAAACTGCTCCCGCATCTGCCCATTCACTTTTGGGGTCCGCTCATCAGACTCATGCATATGCACTGCTTTCTCCACCCACCAGCATCTGTGATTGGTTGCAGTCAGATGTGCCCTGGCCCTGATTGACAGCATCTGACTGCTTTCAATCATAGGCGCTATGTAAAATTAATAAATAAAACATTTTGCATAGGGTCCCCCCATATTATGATACCCAGCACAGATGGATAGGGGCTGCAGACCCCAGCCATGCACTTATCTTGGTTGCGTATCAAAATAAGAGGAACTACAATCGGCTTTTTAAAAATAAATAAATAAATAAATATTTTTAAAAAGTGGTGTGCGGTTCCCCCAATTTTGATACCCAGCCATGGTAAAGCCCAACAGATGGGGACTGGTATTCTCAGGCTAGGGAGACCCATGTTTATTGGGTCCCCCCACCTAAAATTAGCAGCCTGTAGCTGCCCAGAATTGTCACATCCATTAGATTCGAAAATCCAAGCCCTTTACCTGGCTCTTCCCGATTGCCCTGATGCAGTGGCAATCGAGGTAATATAATGGGTTAATGTAAGTTCACAGCTGCCACTAAGCCCTACATTAGTAATAGTAGGCATCTATGAGACCCCCCATTACTAATTTGTAAGTGAAAGTAAATAAACACAAATACCAAAAAATTCCTTTATTTGGAATAACATTATCAAAATTATTCATATTAATATTATCAAAATTGGGGCGGCTCCATGCTGCCTTTTTAAAATTATTTATTTATTTAATTTAAATAAAAATCAGCATGCGCTTCTTCTTATTTTGAAAGACAGCCAAGATAAGCGTACAGCTGGAGGCTGCAGCCTGTAGCCATATGCTTTATCTGTGCTGGGTATCATAATATGGTGGGACGCTACGCCAATTTTTATTTGTTTATTTATTTATTTATTTTTACTCTACGATATTGACCTGCAGACTGGGACTGTCACTCAAGGTGGGGGCCCATCTGACTGCAACCAATCACAGACACCGATGGGTGAGTAAAGCATATGCATGAGCCTAATGGGTGGCCCTGGAAGGGAATGGACGACCACTTAAGCAGTTACAGACGCGGCAGAGGCTCGGTAAGTATTGCGCACCGCTTGCTTTATTATTTTTTTCTTTATTTTTCATTTATTTGTATTACCTGATTGCCAGACCCGTATCATTAGCCTGAGTTCCCTGAGAACTCTGTGCCCAGGCCCGGCGGCCTGATACTTTTGAAACCACGCGGATCTGGACTTTTACAGTCTGGGTCCGCCCATCACTAATAATATATCAAAATTTCAATTTAACTATATCATTTGTAAGACAAGTTTTACTTTTTGCTAGTTTTGGTAGTTTGATGTAATTTAAAAAGACTTTATCATAGCACTTTCAACTTAATGTATATAATTGAACATAAATATTAACACAGAAAATATTGATAAATGAGAAAGAAATAATATTACTTACATTTTGAAAGTAGAATCTTCTATACATGGAGGTTTGCGTTACATAGTGCTACGTACCTGTCAGAAAAACCTTCTAAAATAAATACAGGTCTCATAATTAGTTAGTGGTTATCCCATGGCCCTTTCTGCAAACATCTGTTCCTTGAAATGTTGATACTGCATGGTTACCATGATTGACACATGGAGAACAGATTTTTGATTAGCGTCTTATGTAATTGCAGTGTTTTGGAATACATACAACCATTTGTCACTGTACAGAAGGAGCCATTGTGACATGTTCTGAACAACCACAAGAGATACATCATGAAGGTTTAAACAAAGAAATGGGAAATATAGAGAAAAGGAGTACAAAAGAATGGAAAAAAACACCGAAAAAAAGCTAAAGACTAATAATTCATGCCAAAATCATTAAACTATGTGAAGACAGTATGGTAACATTTTTTTACTAAATTAATTGGAACATTTCATGGACAATATATTATCAGACTATTATACGCTAAAGAACCAGTCATGTGGAATTTTACAGAACTATGATTTTAAAATAATACAATATTCTAATTGTTTTAGTAAAGTAATTGATTCCTAGGGACCAAGAATACTGTACAATTAAAACTAACGTATAGAAGACCATAGTGGAAGACATTTAGAAAAAGAAAGTCATTTAAAAAAGTGTAAATTTTTTTTAAATGAAAAAAAAAAAATTAAGTTATTGCTTCTATTAATTATATGTGGAAGAATCATAAAATATTTTACTTTTGGCTGCATTCTGTCTGCTACATCGTAAAAATCGTCTGTACAATGTTTTTCCCCGACCAAAAAAAACAATATACCATTTTTTTTCGGATTATAAGACGCACTTTTCCTCCTAAAAATTGGGATGAAAATGTAGGGTGCTTCTTATAATCCAAATGCATCTTACCAGGAAGTGGTGGAGATTGGCCAGAGAAGACAGACATTGTGCTGGGGCCTGTGCGGTGGGCTTTGCTGGGACCTGTGCAGCGAGCTGTGCTGGGACCTGTGCGGTGGGCTGTGTTGGGGCCTGTGTGGCGATTTGTGCTGGGGCCTGTGTGGTGAGCTGTGCTGGGGCCTTTGTGGTGGGCTGCGTTGGAGCCTGTGCAGCGGTGGCATCCTGAAAATGTCATCGGTGCGGGGTTCAATTAATGGCACCTGGAGGCAGCACGTACTCAACTCAAGAACTCATCTGCGCACGCGCTGTCTCTGGCCCATTTATCTCCTAGCAGCGTACTTAAGGAAAATTGCAACTGGAGGTGGCATGTGTGCCGATGAGATCTCGGATTGTCATTGAGTCGATAGCTCAATCTTTGCACGCACCAACTACGGATGCCCTTTCCTTGAAGCCACACTGCCAACAGTTTCTGGAAGTTGCCTACCTCACAGCATCTGGGACACCCGCCGCCAACACTGCCTTCACTGTGGACCTGCTCCACCACCGCCCCTGCCTCCTGTGACCCCGCTCCACCACTGCTGACTACATTTATTTTTTACCTTTTTTTCTCTAAGTTTGGGGTGATCCGTGAGTCTTATAAACTGAAAAATACGTTATATATATTTTTTAAAATTAACATCAATGGTAAATGGATGATAGAGGATGGTTATAGTTATGTCATCTTTTAATGGATTTATTTTTTTAGCACATGCCCAGAACACTAGAGGTGTTCACAGACACCCCCAATAAAAAAGTAGCTGTTACAAATGGAGCAAAGGTAGATGAGAAAAATAAACCACAATGTCTGTTTTTAACTGGATCTTTTTATATTGTAAAGATGGGTTTGTTCAAAAATGGAAACGTATGTTCCAATTTACTTATAATATGCTTTTTCTCTGTTGGTAAAAAATATTATTTTTTATCATTACTGGATCACTTACAAACGTATGAAAACTGAGCATGTGACCAAAGCCTTAAGGGTAGAGATGAGCGATGTTTGAGGTTCGAGGTTCGCTAATTTCATGTTTGAGTGATTTTTGGGGGTGCTCTAGATCGAACTCGAGCTTTTTGCTAAAGGTTCGACAGCTCGAGTTACGTCCAAGAACGGTTCGATCACCAAAAACGTGGCTTTTCACAGTAAGGCTATGTGCACATGTTGCTATCTGCATGTGTCCTGCGTCCCCAGCACAATCCCTCTCCCTTTCCTACTCACTGAGAACGGGCGTCTCGCTGCACGGCTGTCACAAATCTGCGGCATCTTTTCCTCTTTTGAAAATGGCTGCCGCTTCATTATTTGATTAGTTATTCTGTGCATTCCCCACCCACCGGCGCCCATGATTGGTTGCAGTCAGACACGCCCCCACGATGACTGACAGCTGTCTCACTGCAACCAATCACATATCTATATTGTGCAGTAAAATAAATAAATAAATAATAATAAAAAAAATGCGGTTTCCCCCATATTTGATACCAGCCAGGATAAAGCCACACAGCTGGAGGCTGGTATTGTCAGGATGGAGAGCTCCACGTTATCGGGAGCCCACCACCCTAACAATATCACCTAAAAGCCGCCCGGAATAGCCGCATTCATTAGGTGCGACAGTCCCGTGGGACTCCACCCAGCTCATCCCGAATTGCCCTGGTGTTGTGGCAATCGGGGTAATAATGAGTTTAATCATGCCAGGCGTCTCCCCGAGATACCTTTCATGATTAAACTGAAAGTTAAAGTAAAGAAACACACACCGCGAAAAATCCTTTATTTGGAATAAAAGACAAAAAACACCCTGGTTCACCCCTTTATTAATCCCAAAAATACCCCTCCAGGTCTGAAGTAATCTACACGACACTGTCAGCTCTGCTCCCTGAAGATGTAGTGGCACCGTAGCAATGAAGTCACTCACGTGGTTAGCAGAGACTTCAGTCAGCACTGCAGACTTCAAGATTACCAAATCTGCCTATCTATATCATTAAAAGTAAGAAGGCCTGCGGAGACACCATCACATGTTTCTCAACGCTGGCAGGAAACTAGCCAGGTCTTTCACCGGGAAGGAACAACCACGGGAAGGGCAGTCTCCAGTCAAGGAGACCACCTATGCCAAACATGGTATCCATCCACATTGTGGATGGATACCATGTTTGGCATAGGTGGTCTCCTTGACTGGAGACTGCCCTTCCCGTGGTTGTTCCTTCCCGGTGAAAGACCTGGCTAGTTTCCTGCCAGCGTTGAGAAACATGTGATGGTGTCTCCGCAGGCCTTCTTGCTTTGAATATTTCCCAGGGGGCATTGCTCTAGAATCATTGCGTTGAGAAACACGTGATGGTGTCTCCGCAGTGGTGGATGTTGATCTCCCTAAGGTCAACCATCCTTGCTCACATATCTATATCATTAGAGGTACTAGACTAGTGGATAAAGCATCTAGCTAAGAAGCATAATGTCGGGAGCTCTGGTCCTGGTAAAGAATTTAATTATTTTTTTTTATTTTTTTTTAAATTTTAAATTATAATTATTATCTATTTATAAACTAAAAGTAAATAAACACACTGCGAAAAATCCTTTATTTGGAATAAAAGACAAAAAACACAGTTTCACCATTTTATTAAAATCATCCAATACCCCTCAAGGGCCGACATAATCCACATGACACTGTCATCTCTGCTACAGAACACGAGTGCTCTGTATGAGCTCCACGTAGCAATCAAGTGAATCACGTGGTCAGCTGAGACTTCAGCAATCCAGACTTCAAGATTACCAAATTACTGCCTATATCTCACATTAGAGGCAATAGCTGAGTAGATACAGCGCTCACCTAAGGCTGGAAACACATCTATGCGAGTAAAATCGGTCAAAGTTGGCTGAAAAAAACTCGGCTGATTTTAGTTCACGTTAGGTCCGAGTGCAACACAAGTGCGATGCTTTTTCTGAATAAATTAATGATTTTACTAGTGTGTGTAATGCGTGTGTAATGCGTATTTTTTACTATGTCATCTGCCATTCAGCTCTGCTACATAGCCGCTGACAGCAGACACAGACAGCCATGTAGCAGAGCTGAATGGCAGATGACAGCAGACACAGACAGAGCCGCACGATCAGAATGAACTCGGGTTAACTTCAGCCGACTTCATTGTCATGCTGCGGCTCTGTCTGTGCCGCGTCCTGATTAGCGGTCACCCGTGAAGGACTCACCAGTGACCGCTAATCCACTGAGTGACTGAAGTTAGCAGCCCTCTCTCATACTCACCGATCCCCGGCGCGGCGCTGCACAGCGTTCACACTGCTGCGGCGGCTTTTACTATTTTGAAAAAGCCGGCTGCCCATTAATCAATCTCGTATTCCCTGCTTTACCCGCCCACAGGCGCCTATGATTGGTTACAGTGAGACACGCCCCCACGCTGAGTGACAGGTGTCAGTATTTTTCTGTGTGTTGTGGTTCTTTTTATCGGTACTAGAAATTCATGGTGGCCATGTCTAATATTGGCGTGACACCATGAATTTCGGGCTTTGGGCCAGTTGATAATATACAGCTATCCCTAACCCCATTATTACCCAGCGAGCCACCCGTCACCAGAGCAGCTGGAGAAGTTGGATACAGCGCCAGAAGATGGCGCTTCTATGAAAGCGCCATTTTCTGCGGCGGCTGCGGACTGCAATTTGCATCAGAGGGGCCCAGGAAGCTCGGGCCAACCTGTGCTGTGGATTCCAGTCCCCAGCTGCCTAGTTGTACCTGGCTGGACACAAAAATATGGCGAAGCCCACGTCATTTGTTTTTTAATTATTTCATGAAATTCATGAAATAATAAAAAAGGGCTTCCCTATATTTTTGGTTCCCAGCCGGGTACAAATAGGCAGCTGGGGGTTGAGGGCAGCTCATAGGTGCCTGCTGTACCTGGCTAGCATACAAAAATATGGCAAAGCCCACGTCATTTTTTTGGTGGGCAAAAAACTCCTGCATACAGTCCTGGATGGAGTATGCTGAGCCTTGTAGTTCTGCAGCTGCTGTTTGCTCTCCTGCATACACTAGTGAATGGAGCATGCTGAGCCTTGTCGTTCTGCAGCTGCTGTCTCCTCTCCTCCATACAGACAGACAGCAGGTGCAGAACTACAAGACTCAGCATAAATAATTAAAAAACAAATGACGTGGGCTTTGCCATATTTTTGTGTCCAGCCAGGTACAACTGGGTAGCTGGGGATTGGAATCCGCAGCACAGGTTAGCCCAAGGTTTCTGGGCGCCTCTGCTGAGAATTGCAATCCACAGCCGCCCCAGAAAATGGCACTTACATAGAAGCGCCATTATTTGGCGCTGTTTCCAACAGCCCTGGAGCCGGGTGGCTTGCTGGGTAATTATAAGTTAATACTAGCTTTGTTTTATTAGCTAGTATTAAGCCAGAGATTCTTAATGTCAACCAAGTTTGACCCGGCCATTAAGAATCTCCAATAAAGGGTTTAAAAAAGACACCACACAGAAAAAATACTTTAATAGAAATAAATACACAAACATACTTATCGACTCAATGTGTATTACTCCCTCTTATCCCTCCATGATCCTGCTCTTCTGTCTTCTTTCTCATTCAACACATGCAGCTCTGCTACACCAGCAGCACTGCATTGGAAGAAGACGGTGCTGCTTCCCGTGCAGTCTTTTCACTCCGTGAGTGATCAGAGGCTGCTTGCTGTTAGCGGTGACGTCACCACTTACAGGTGCGTTGCTATAGCAACGGTAATCTCCGTTATTGACCGGTTGTGGCAGCCAGTGAATAACAGAACGGGGAAGCAGACCAGGAACCCGACCGTGTGCCAGAGCATGTCACCGGTACACGGAGATATACAAACGATCACCGCGTACTGGAGAGATGCACTGACAGGTCCTAGCATGACGTCAAAGCCATGTGACCAGTCTGTAGCCAATGAGGTAACAGACACGTGACTGGTCACATGCTATTTTGACGTCACGATAGGTCCTATCATCAGTGCTGGTTACCGGGAGGGCGGAGCGATTATCGGAAGGAATAGCGGCAGGAGGCAGAGTGCAAGACGCATCTCGGGGACCGTTAAGTGTTATGGCAATGTTTATTAACTGTATGTGTACATTTATAATGTGTTTTTATGTGTTTGTGATTGCCTCCCATTGTTTTCAATGGGGTTCGAGAGGTTCATCGAACGGCTCGTCAAACTGAACTGGAACGCGGCGTCTGTTCGCCGAACCGAACTCGAGCCTCTAGAGCCTCGCTCATCTCTACTTAAGGGGCTTTACATGCTGCGACATCACTAACGATATCTCGTCGGGGTCACGTCGTTAGTGACGCACATCCGGCGCTGTTAGCGACATCGCAGCATGCGACACCAAGGAGCGACGTTCGACGATCGCAAAAGCGTCAAAAATCATTGATCGTTGACACGTCGCTCCTTTTTATAATATCGTTGGTGGTGCATGCCGCTGGTGGTTCGTCGTTCCTGTGGCATCACACATCGCTATGTGTGACACCGCGGGAACGACGAACATCTCCTTACCTGCGTCCACCGGCAATGAGGAAGGAAGGAGGTGGCGGCATGTTCCGGCCGCTCATCTCCACCCCTCCTCTGCTATTGGGCGGCCGCTAAGTGATGCCGCAGTGACATCGCTATGACACTGAGAGCACATGCCCCTTGAAGGATGGATTGTTCGGCAGTCACAGCGACGTCGCTGAAAAGGTATGTGCGTGTTACGCTGCCGTAGCGATAATGTTCGCTACGGCAGCAAACACCAAATGTCGCACGAACGATGGGGCAGGTGATATCGCTCATGACATTGGTAGCTATCGCTAGCGATGTCGCAGCATGTAAAGCACCCTTTAGATTGCATTTATATTGTTATTCAATTTGTTACCATACAAAAGAGTATTCCAGGATGATATAACATTCTCTAACATTTTGAATTTATTCTTTTTCCTCAGCAAGACTTCTTCCCAAACGATAATCTGGTAATTTCAACTGAGATTACATCCAGCAATTATTGGGATAGTGATCTAATAAGAAGAAATACTTGTCATTAGGCTTCACTATATTTCTTACAAATATTGCTGATCGTGCACGCAGAGGCTGAGCTCATGGTCATGGACTAAAGGTACCATCACACTAAGCAACATCGCTAGCAACATCGCTGCTGAGGCACGACTTGCTAGCGTTGTTGCTGTGTGTGACATCCAGCAACAACTTGGCCCCTGCTGTGAGGTCGCTGGTTGTTGCTGAATGGCCTGGACCATTTTTTAGTTGTTGCTCTCCCGCTGTGAAGCACACATCGCTGTGTGTGACAGCGAAAGAGCAACAACTGAATGTGCAGTGAGCAGGGAGGCTTCTGCAGACGCTGGTAACCAATGTAAATATCGGGTAACCAAGAAGCCCTTTCCTTGGTTACCCGATATTTACCTTCATTACCAGCGTCCGCTGCTCTCACGCTGTCAGTGCCGGCTCCCTGCACACATAGCCAGACTACACAGAAGCTTCCACGCGTCGCTGCTGGCTGGGGGCTGGTCACTGGTTGCTGGTGAGATCTGCCTGTGTGACAGCTCATCAGCAACCCGTGTAGCGAAGCTCCAGTGATCCCTGCCAGGTCAGGTTGCTGGTGGGATCGCTGGAGCGTCGCTTAGTGTGACGGTACCTTAAGAAAAACTGTGCCTGCTGCCCAACAAACATGCTCATGCCCAAGACCTAACTTCCCACCCCACTTTGCAGGGGGCGCAGAGACCAATCATGAGACGACAACAGTGCAAGCAGGTGATTGGTTGGATGGCAGATAATTCTTTCAGTATATTTCCCAGTACCAGCCTGTCTTCCACATGGTCCAGTCTCATTAGCCCAGAGTCTGGATCACATAATCCTCACCCTGATCCTTCTTTCTCCTACCATGGTGACTCGCAGGAGACAAATGATTCCACACTCGGACACTCTGAGGAGCGTTTTACATTTCCATTTACTGGTTCTGTCTTCTTGCCCTGCATATTTCAAGAGGGACATGAGGAAATTGAGTGTATTGATGCCCAAATATTTGAGCAGTCACGATCACAAGCAGACAATGGTGGAAAAGGCACTTCGTGTCTGAAGAGGAAGATGATCATGAAACGCAGTTGCAACAAAGGGATGTGTTAAATTACCAAGTCAAAAGGAATGACCAAAGTGCGGAAATGGAAAACAAGGTGGTGGACAATGAAATCACTGACCCAACTTCAGGCCTAAAACACACTTCCGCATAAAAAACATCCGTGTGACACGGTCCGTTTTTCGGGTCCGTGTTCCGTTTTTCTGGGGCGTTTCTCCGGTACGTATGGCATCCGTGTGATGGCGTATGCGAGCCGTGTGTACGTGTAAAATGTCCGTGTTTGTGTGTCAACTGCCCATGTATGTGTACGTGGAATGTCCGTGTGGAATGTCCGTTTGTGTGTTGCACAATGTCGTTGATACATGTCGGCTGACAGCAGACAGAGTTGTGCGATGAGAATGAACTCGGGTGAACTTCACCCGACTTCATTGTCATGCCGCGGCTCTGTCTGTGTGCCGCGTACTGATTAGCGGTCACCTGTGAAGGATTCACCAGTGACCGCTAATCCCCCGAGTGACTGAAGTGAGCAGCCCTCTCTCATACTTACCGCTCCCCGATCACCAGCGCGGCGAGGAACAGCTGTGCAGAGAATACGTGGCAACAATTAATTTGAATATGCCGGCCACTCATTAATCAATCTCGTATTCCCTGCTTTCCCCACCCACAGACGCCTGTGATTGGTTGCAGTCAGACACGCCCCCCACGCTGAGTGACAGGTGTCTCACTGCACCCATTCACAGCAGCCGGTGGGTGTGTCTATACTGTGCAGTGAAATAAATAATTAAATAATTAAAAAAAACGGCGTGCGGTCCCCCCCAATTTTCAAACCAGCCAGATAAAGCCATACGGCTGAAGGCTGGTATTCTCAGGATGGGGAGCTCCACATTATGGGGAGCCCCCCAACCTAACAATATCAGCCAGCAGCTGCCCAGAATTGCCGCATACATTAGATGCGACAGTTCTGGAACTGTACCCGGCTCTTCCCGATTTGCCCTGGTGCTTTGGCAAATCGGGGTAATAAGGAGTTATTGGCAGCCCATAGCTGCCACTAAATCCTAGATTAATCATGTCAGGCGTCTCCCCGAGATACCTTCCATGATTAATCTGTAAGTGACAGTAAATAAACACACACACACGAAAACTCCTTATTACCCCGAATGCCAATGCACCAGGGCAAATCGGGAAGAGCCGGGTACAGTCCCAGAACTGTCGCATATAATGTATGCGGCAATTCTGGGCGGCTGCTGACTGATATTGTTAGGCTGGGGGGCTCCCCATAACGTGGGGCTCCCCATCCTGAGAATACCAGCCGTATGGCTTTATCTGGCTGGTATTAAAATTGGGGGGGGACCGCACGCCGTTTTTTTAAATTATTTATTTATTTTACTGCACAGTATAGACACGACCACCGGCTGCTGTGATTGGATGCAGTGAGACAGCTGTCACTCAGCGTGGGGGGCGTGTCTGACTGCAACCAATCACAGGTGTCTGTGGGTGGGGAAAGCAGGGAATATGAGATTGATTAATGAGCGGCCGGCATATTCAAAGTAATTGTTGCCGCGTATTCTCTGCACAGCTGTTCCTCGCAGCGCTGGTGATCGGGGAGCGGTATGAGCCGGAGGAAGAAAAAAAACGAGCGCCAATGTAAGTATGACTGAGAACAGCAGAAAAAAAGGTAAGTATACTGAATTCAATTTAAAAAAAATAAAAATAAGATCGCTAGTGTAAAAACGCACACGCACAAAACGTGCTGAACACGGACATACTCCGTGTACGGTCCTTGCAGGCACTGACCCATAGACTTTAGCGGGTCCGTGCCTGCGTGCTGCCGGCCAAAAACGGACATGTCGTATGTGCAGAAAAGCGCACACACGTACTTATCACATGGACACACGTTCCGTGTGATTTTACGTGTGTGTGCCATCTACCATTGAATAACATGGGTCTCCGTGTGTACGTGTCTCTGGTACGTGCAAATACGTACCGCACACGTACAAAAAAAACGGATGTGTGTTGCGAGTCTCAGAGGGTATCATAAAGAGCGAAAACAGCAGCACAGAGGGGGAGGGATTCACAGCACTCCAAAAGGCAGGATGAAACAGTCGGCTGGCCAGAGGAAGACCACATGCAATTGTTCCCCATAGCACCAACACGCAGCAAGTTCCCAGGCCAAGGGTTCCGCAATCTGGCACTTTATTCATGAAAGTGCAAATGATAAAAGAATAGTGATTTGTAACCTGTGCGTTACCAAGATAAAAAGGGGCCTAACCACTACTAGCCTGACTACAACCAGCATGCTCAGGTACATGTCATCAAAGCAACCTACTGGGTGAGCCAAATGCCTGGGTCCATAATCAGTGTCTGGGGGTGAACACCACTCCATCTTCCCCATGCTATGTCCTTGATAATCCCCTGTCCAAGATGCAGGTGCAGATGCCTCCCACCCTGCACCTGTCGTTGCATATTTGTAAGCACTATCAGCAACCACATCTAGTTCTTTGTCACAGAACTGCTTTCAGCTGTCCCTACCACAGGCCTTGGAATGCAAAGGTAATACCAAGCCACCCACAGGCCAAAATACTAAATGGGCAAATTTCCAGAATGTTTGCCCTCTAATTGTTACCTTTTAGGCTTTTGGACACTGACACTGACTTTCAGTCAAAATCCTTGCAGAGTTATCAAGCAGCCCTGCTTCAAAGTTTTACATGTTCATCGGTCGGCCCTTGCTCCAAATTTTTAAAGGGTCATCAGGCGACTTTTGCTCAAAATTATAATTGGGTCCTTTGGTGACCTCGCACCAAATCTTTGGAGGGTCATCAGGCGGCCCTAGCTCTAAATTTTAAGAGCGTAAACAGCCAGCCCTTGGTTTAAATCTTTGTAGCATCATCAAGTGGGTCTTGCTCAAAATATTTAGAGGTTTATCAGTTAGCCCTCACTCCAAATTATTAGAAGGTCATCAGGCTACCCTTGCACAAAATGTTTGGAGGGTGATTAGGCTACCATTGCTCTAAAGCTTTAGAGAATCATCATGCAGCTCTTACTCAAAGTTTTTAGAAAGTCATCAGGCAGTCCTTGCTCCAAATATTCAGAGGGTCATGAAGTGGTACCACCTCCAAATTTGAAAAATGGAAACAGGAAGCCCTTGGTCAAAATCTTTAGAGGGTCATCAGGCAGCCCTTGCTCCAAATTTTTAGAAGGTCATCAGATAGTCCTTGCTCCAAATTCTTAGAGGGTCATCAGGTGGCCTTTGTTCAAAATTTTTAGAAGGGTCATCAGGCTGCACTCGCTCATAATTTTTAAGGGTAATTAGGCGGCCCTTGCTCCATATTTTTAGAGGGTCATTAAGTGGCCTTCACTCCAAATCATTTGAGAGTCATCAGGAGACCCTTGCTTCACATTTCTGAAGGGTCATCAGACAGCCCTAGCTCCAAATTTTAAAGCAGTATGTTACAGCGGTATTTCTTTCACACAAATTTAGGGTAAGTTCACACAGTGCGTTTTTCACGGCGTTTTTGCGCAGTTTTCAGGTGCGTTTTTGCTCAGAAAACTGCATGACTTTGCTTTCCCAGCAAAGTTTATGAGTTTTCATTTTTGCTGTCTGCACACAGCGTTTTTTTTCAGCTGCGTTTTTGTGGTGCCACAAAAACGCAGCATGTCAATTATTCCCGTGTTTTTCACTGTACTTTTCATCCATTGAGTGCAATGGGATGTTGAAAGACGCAATGAGAAACGCAAATAGGTGCATTTTGGTGCGTTTTGGTGCATTTCTAAGACCAAAAACGCAGCTATAAACGCAGGAGGTGGGTAGTAAAGTGACATGTACAGGAAGAGGATTCCTTCTGTCAGTAAATACAGAAGCGTGAATCCTCCCAGTACCGTTACCGCTGCGTCCACCTCCCGTCCTGTGCATGCATGCTGCCGTGCGGCATCATGTCTGGGCGGGAGGTTGAGGCAGCTGCGAAAACAAAAGTGAACAGTAGAAAAAAAAAAGTCATACTCACCTGTCTGCAGACTCCCGGTGCCATGCCCGCTCCCATCTCCTCCCGGTACCGCCGCTCCAGGTGTGTGCAGTCTCCCCGGGTACGCGTGCCTGTAGGATGCAGGACCTGGCGATGGATCACCTGATGTAGTCACCTGACGCGTCAGCTGATCATAAGTATCGCGGTGACGCGGGCGCCCAGCTGGTTTAACCTCTCAGCGGATGCGTCAGGAGACTTCATCCCTGATTACCGGCAGCTCCTGCAGCGATCGGACGGGATCAGACTCCACTCCAAGAGCTGCCGGTAATCAGCACATAAGTGAGTATTTTTTTTTTTTGCACCGATGCATTTGCTGATTGTATAAACGGCTTTTATACAATCAGCCGACGTGTGATGTGATTCAGGCACTTGATCTTGACACATCATCTGATCGCTTTGCCTTCCAGCAAACCTATCAGATGATATTGGATCCGGATTGGACGGCACGGGACCCTTGACCCAGGATTACTGCGGAGGGGGGGTTCTTTATTTCAATAAAGATGGAGTCACTAATTGTTTTGTGTTTTATTTCTAATAAAAATATTTTTCTGTGTGTTGTGGTTTTTTTATCTTTACTAAAAATTCATGGTGGCCATGTCTAATATTGGCGTGACACCATGAATTTCGGGCTTAGGGCCAGCTGATAATATACAGCTAGCCCTAACCCCATTATTACCCAGTGAGCCACCCGGCATCAAGGCAGCTGGAAGAGTTGGATACAGCGCCAGAAGATGGCACTTCTATGAAACCGCCATTTTCTGGGGTGGCTGCAGACTGCAATTTGCAGCGGGGGTGCCCAGAAAGCTAGGGCACCCTGCACTGTGGATTCCAATCCCCAGCTGCCTAGTTGTACCCAGCTGGACACAAAAATTAGGCGAAGCTCACGTCATTTTTTTTTTAATTATTTCATGAAATTCATGAAATAATTAAAAAAAAGGGCTTCTCTATATTTTTGATTCCCACTCGGGTACAAATAGGCAGCTGGGGGTTGGGGGCAGCCCGTACCTGCCTGCTGTACCCGGCTAGCATACAAAAATATGGCGAAGCCCACGTCATTTTTTTTGTTTGGGGGGGCAAAGAAATCCTGCATACAGTCCTGGAAGGATTATGCTGAGCCTTGAAGTTCGACAGCTGCTGTCTGCTCTCCTGCATACACTATTGGATGGAAGATGCTGAGCCTTGTAGTTCGACAGCTGCTGTCTGCTCTCCTGCATACACTATTGGATGGAGCATGTGTGACGCCCTGGCAAAGCCAGGTTGTCACAGAAAGAGTTAATCCTCCTTGGTAACCTGATCCCACACCAGTGCAGCAGGACAAACTACATCCCCCAGTGTAATAACAAAACAGAGCAGGAGGGGAGGGGCTGGAGGAGAGTGTGTGGAGAGAGAGACAGGAGAGGAGTCTGGAGTTGTAGCTCCCAGGCTGCTACAGAAGCATGCTCCGAAAGGGCCGGGACAGGCTGTTAGTGAGGAAGGGGCCAGAGGTAGACGGGACAGGGTAGCGGCCCGCCGATACCTAGGGTGACCCGGATCACTGCAGGGGAGTGGTCTCCCCGTTCCCGGCTGAGGAGAAAGAGGAAGAGAGTGGAGAGAGAGGCACCTGGCTGCAGGGAAAGAACAGGAGCTTCTGCACCGTGTGTGGGACACTAACACCCTCCGTACCAAAGGCTGCGGACTCCGGCAGTTTCTGGTTAATTCCTGACTCTGTGTGAATTTTCTTGCAAAGCAAACTGTGAGTAACAACATCCCCCGGTCCAACCGGACGCACAGCTCTCAGACCGTCTCCATCTCCTCCCCGTACCACCTCACCAGGACACCAATACCCTACCCGTGGAGGGAAATCACCAACTTGCTGCCCACCACCATCCCCGGGATCCATTAACCGGCAGCGGCGGTGCTCTGTTACCTCACCGCACACTACGGGTGGCGTCACGGACAATTTCCCTTACCTAATCCCCTTCTTACTGTGGAGCCTGGGATCACAAACTGGGTCACGCCACCGTGATACCCACAGAAGTGACTCCGTGGCCCGGATCTGAGTACCCCTTGTCCCTGGGCGACACACATGCTGAGCCTTGTAGGTCTGCTCCCCCTGACTCTCCCTCCAGCATACAGTCCTGGATGGAGCATGCTGAGCCTTGTAGTTCTGCAGCTGCTGTCTGCTCTCCTGCATACACAATTGGATGGAGTATGCTGAGCCTTGTAGTTCTGCAGCTGTCTGCTATCCTGCATACACTTGTGGAGAATGAAGAACATATTGAAGAAGGAAATGACATCAGACCTTTTTTTTTTGTTCACTGATAAAAAGCGCATAAAGACGCAGTGAGCAAAAACGCAGCAAAACGCAGCAAAAAACGCACCAAATCGCGTCATAAACGCGTGCGGTTTTTGCCGCTTTTTTGACGCAGGTGCGTTTTTGTGCGTTTTTTGCCACAAAAAACGCACAAAAACGCAGCGTCAAAAAAACGCAGTATGTGAACCTAGCCTTAGCCAGTTGGTGCAGAGGCTGGTGTGAAAGTTAAATACATTCTCGCTGAAGCTGATTGGAGCTAATGACAGAATCCCTGAACAGCTAGACTGCTTCATAAATGTGCACATGATGCCCTTTAATAAATCTTTTCTGGGACCCCTAAAAATATATCAGCAAGGTTGTCTTATATCAACAATATCATATATTAAGAGGACCACCTCGCAGAACGACGATATAGTGGAACTGCAGTTAAAGGAGGCAGAAAAAGTTTATATTTCTAATCCCTCTAAAGATAATAGGCTGGCATGGCTGTGTTCGCATAGGCAGTATATGCAATATATAGATGTCAAATCCAAGCGCAAATTATTTTTCACATGGCAATCATATTTTGAGGTGGAGAACCAATCCAGTATGCTATTGGCCTTTATGGTCAGAGAACACAACTCCTCCAACACTATACTTAAAATTTGTAGATCTGGTTGTATGTATAGTCACCTCACCAACTGATATTCTACAGTTCTTTTATGAATGTTATAACTCATTGTATAAGTCCAGGAATGGGGCGACCATCACAGAAAGCTTGCCATATTTGGTGGATGTAGATTTCCCAATGCTGACTGCTATGCAGCAGTTCTTAAAAAAGAGGGGAAAAACCTTCCATTTCATTGGTGAACATGGACATCTTCACTACAATTTAAGCGACTAGACTGAACTTTGTCATTTTAGACATTATTAACCCCGGTCAGAGAGGCTTTATTCCAAGGAAAAGTACATCTAGTAATATCAGGAGAGTTCAGTCCATTGTCCAATTCAACTACATTGTGAAACATTATGTGTCTCACAAGACATGGCCAAGTCATTTGATTCACTCGAGTAGAGTTTCCTAATGGCCTGCATCCAAAACTCTGGATTTGGTCCCAGGTTCTGCAACTGAACTCAGATGCTATACCAGGCTTCTAAAGCCTGAATGGTGATTAGTGGTATCTCATAGGAACCCTTTCTGCTAGAAAGGGGGACTCAGCAGGGGTGTCCGTTATCTCAGGCTCTTTTTCAAGCCAATTGATATGAGTTATGCAAATAGCAGATCGATGGATACCTTTGGGCTCTATGCAGATGATATGATAATTTTTATGAATGATGGGCAGCAGTCTTTGCCTCAGGTTATCTCTGTCATAGATGACTTTAGTAAATACTCCAGGTTGGGTATTAATTGGGATAACTCCACTTTGATGCCTCTCTCCCACTGTCCTACGACCCATATGGAGATGTTATCTCCATTGTCTTTAGTCGCCAACTTTTAATACCTGGAAATAATTATACAGAAGGATAGTAAACATGATCTTCAGTTGAACATTTATCTTCTATTGTAATTAATCAAATTCAAATTCATGTTGTGGAGCAAGCTACCAGGTCAGGGAGAAATGGGAGCTGTTAATTCCTGATATCCAAGAGGAGGATTGAGAGGAAATTTGGAATCTTAAACTAAGGTTTACCCATCAATCTATAACAAAATGATTCAACTATATATAATACACCAAGCATATTTAACCCCATTGAGCTTGTTTCAGAAGCATCTCCTGACAACCTCAGAGTGTCTTAGATGTCATGCAGAAGATGCAGACCTTATTCACATGATTTGAAGTTGCCCAGTGGTCACTTTCTTCTGGCGAGAGGTTGTTTCGATCTTTTCCTCCCTTTCCTCCTTCCCCATCCCTCATGGCCCACTGCTCTGTCCTCGGTCCTGGAGAAAAGTTTCTGGACACATTACATTAAAATTTTCCTACGGGAGACTCTCTTTATGGCTAGGAAACTCATAGCTTTATTCTGGATGGGCAATTCTAGACCAACTATGCGTGCCTGGATAGAGTTAGGTAATACAATAATTCTATTTAAAAGAAAAAGGTTTTCGTACCGTGTTAGCCAGTTGAAAAATGATTGATTGCTCTCAGTGAGAGAAACAAAATTAAAATTTTGTAGTTGTGATACCTTTTAATGGCTAACTAAAATAAAAATAAAATATGATGTTATAAAGCAAGCTTTTGAGACATCTCAGTTCTCTTCCTCAGGCATGGTATGACAGAACTTTGAAACTAAAAGATTTTCTGAAGAAACTGGCACAACTGGACAGTGATGTTTTGTGTATATATTTGTGTATCTTCAGATATTTTGTCATACCATGCCTGAGGAAGAGACCTGAGATGTCTCGAAAGCTTGCTTTATAACATCATATTTTATTTTTATTTTAGTTAGCTATTAAAATGTATCACAGCTACAAAATTTTAATTTTGTTTCTCTCACTGAGATCAATCAATCAATAATTCTATTTGAACGGACATTATACCAAAACAGAGGATGCCCTGAAAAGTTTGCTAAGGTCTGGGATATATAGAATTCCTCCCCCTTGACAATATTCTCCTGAGTGTAGTGCTAAAGGGAGATTTTACCTGCGAGATGTAATCTGTTAATTATGGACTGGGTCGCTTTCAAAATATTTTAAGGTTAGTACCTGGTAGCAAAAATGGTTACTTTGTTATTCTGGTTTTCCTTTCTGTTAGTTTTATATATCTCAGGTACTTCATTTATGCAGCTTGCTCATGCTGGATACGAAGAGTAGTGCTACTTTGCTATTGGATTTTATTGTGTTATTCATGAGTACGCTGTGATTCCTACTTATTGTATTCTGTATGTATATGTTTCTAACTTGTACCTCTTATACCTGTTATACTTTGGCTGGTAAATAAACAAATTTTAAAAAAATTGCTTGTGTACTTCTAACTTGTCCATTTTATATACCAAAGTAAGAAAAATCTAAAAGCATTCTTTATTATTTATTCATATTTATACTTCATTTAGAGCTTTCATTTATCTTAAAAAGCTCCCTATATATTTCAATTATAGGGTGTGAAAGATGTCCAATAGTGGAATCCATCACATATTGACAAATATAGGATCTGGTTAATAGATTTCTCAGGATTGTTTTTATTATAGTTCTGTTTAATGGATTCCATTGTAGTCTATGGGTGACAGATGCATTTATTTAAGTCTGTTATCTATAAGCTATGCTGGCATCTATTTGCTGTATTCATTATAAATAGCTATAGAAAAACCATAATGTAGCCATTAAACAGATTCTATACAGTTGCAAAAGCTTATATGGACATGTTTATTTTACTGGATGGAATATCGTAGTCTGCTATGCCATTTCATAAATTATTTGTGGTATACTAATATATACAGCAGCACTAAAGCTAAATAGTCACTATTTTGACCTCCATTACCAATAAGCCCTTTGGACATTTTTAGCTTGTACATTGTGAGATTTCCAAATATACATGCTAAAAGTAGGACACACGTACAGTAAATCGGGCCTCAAAGGGAATCTGTCAGCAGGTTTTTGCTACCTCATTTTACAGCTACATAACGTAGGCAAGGAAATTCTCAATCCAATGATGTATGACTTACAGAATTAAAGCTCACCAATCACCAAGATTTTCTTATATAAGCTAAAGCCAGTTTTATACTGGCACTATCAGGCTGATTCAATGCATACCTTTAGTTGTGAGATCGGATGTCTAGGTTTTAAAACACAAGCAAGTAAAATTTGTAAAACAAACAGTTTTTTGATCAGCAGCAGGTTGCCGAGCAGTTAATAGCTGGGGTGAGGTATTCATAGTTATTCCCTTCCCCCTGCCTGTCTGTCCTTCCACTTTCTATTATGTATGCTAATTACATTATAGACGTTTGTGGCTATAAATCATGGTGGTTAAAAGGACCTGTGCTGACATCAGACCCATGTGAATAAAAAGAGCAGGCCCTCAGCCAACAGAAAAATATTCTTGCCTCCTGATATCAGCTATGTTGGCTGAAACCCCGCCCCTTCTGGTCACATGGATATGACATCAGCACAGGTCCTTTTAGCCACCATAATTTAGCCACAACCATTAGTAAAACACTTCTATAATGGAATTAGCATAAATAATAGATAGGAGGAAGAACAACAGGCAGGGGGGCGGAAATCACTATCAAATCCCAGCCCAGCTATTAGCAACTGCAGCTGCTGTCAATCAAAATACTGTTCTTTTCTTTACTTGCTTGTGTTTCAAAACCTATACAACCTAGCTGACAACTAATGGTATGTATAGAATCAGCCTGATAGTGCCAGTATAGCACTGGCCTTAGGTTATATAGGAAAATCCTGCTGATTGGTATACTTTAAGCTTTAAGCATATAGATGAGCTGCATTGACTATGAGGTGTCAATCACAACAGGGGCAGGTTGGACTTCAATGCTTCTGTGTTTCTAGTCCAATGTAAATTACAGGGTAATAAAGCCATTAGTTTAAGTAAACAATAGCACACAGATAAGAGAGGAATAGTTGCTTTTTGTTTTTTTTTAACCCACTTACATTGTGCTGTCCTCATCTTACATAGCAAAAACCTGCTAATAGATTCCCTGCAAATGGTTTGCCTCATCTTCTCCCCTTTCCCATACCCATCTGCTTATTGAAGAACTCTTTCTTGATTGATGGTTTCGACAAGTACGTCACCATCAACTTAACCTGCACACTCTACCATACAGCAAGCAAAGTCGACTTTGCCTCTGCAGCATTGAGGGCCAAATTGGGAGCTAACAGTGTGGTTAGCGATCCAGTCTATCTTCAGAGCACTAATTACAAGCTCTATTAGAAATAGCTTGTAAACACTTTGCATGCTTTGCCTACAGTGTTAAATTGTAGTGGTGGTCAGAAACCTTGACAAAAAAATTTCAAACCACTCTTCTTAAGAAGGGAAAATCATTTTAATAATAAATAAATTGTTTTACAAACACTTCACAATTTTACTCATTAACAATACATGATAAATACTTTATAAAAATATCTTATTTGTTTTATGTCATGAGTATTTATCCTTTTATCAAAATGTATTGTAATATTATCCCAAAAGAAGCACACTTACTATGCTTTGGCTTAGACATCCAATGGAGAGAACAGGCAACAGCAACGGAAGATATTTCACACCTTCTAATATATGAAAAAAGCAGTTTTCAGAAATGAGACCTTCGGCAAATATTTTGTCAATTGTATTAAAACACACCAAGATGAATAAATATGTTGTGCTAAATAGGGGATAAAGCAGGTAAGCTGAGAAAAAATGTCAAGCTGTGTGCAGCAGAGACAAATTAATATTCAAAAGGTTAAGGTGTCTCTGAAATGTATGTAATGAGTTACACTCATAGTTTGTTACTATAGGTTCATTGCCTCTAATGTTGAGGACGGCACATGGATAATTTACGATTCCCATTGTCCCCTCTGCGGGGATTAATTCTGAATTATTTATGTACCTATATGCTCACAGAACTGAAACATTTTAGTTAAAGTCAGTCGTTCACATCTAGCCCTGAAATTATTCAGCCCTTCTTGCTAAAACTGATGTTAGCCTCTTGTGATTTAAGTCATAACATTTTATTTTCTATTCCACTGAGGAAGCATTCGGCAGAAGAAAAAAAAATACATTTGCTTCACTTTGAAATCTAAAAACATGTTTATCTGTATGCAGAATTGCAAATATTCATTTGTTGATTAAAACATTATGAGATTCTAAGCAGTAGTAATAATGTCAGAATATCTATATTTTAAGAGCAAGGGTTATGATGAGTTAAGATGGGGAAATGGCAATTTATTTTCCCGTGAGAATAAATCTAATCTGAATATTTATAGAGAGGGTTGTTTTGCATTGTTTGTGTCAATTCAGAGACCTAACTCATAGATAGACTATATCAACAGATTTCTTAACACAACAGCCATTAGCTTATTGCAGCCCTATTGGATACTCCGTGAAAAAAAATACTGAAAAAGAAGGATTGACAGTTTTGTCAGAAAGACTATATTTGAAGGTATTGTAAATGTGTACTAATAAAAAAAACAATATAATTGTTTTAAATCACAAGTTCAAACACTTTTTTCATTTGTGGTCTCATTGTTAGATCAATAGATATTGCTAGAATGGGAGGTTGTATTACTATTTCCTTGCATGTGGGTTGTAGATGTTTATATCACAGCTTTGGACTCAGAGATGAGGAATGATCAAAGTAGGTGGAGGAGACGTGGAGCTATTGTATCGCCCCAAGGAATGTCGCTCCAGCTTCAGGGACGACACAGCACCTTCTTCTGTATATTGCAATAGGTATGTCGGTTTTGTATATGTGTCGTGACGCCACTCACGGCTTGCGGTCAGGGATATGGGTGACCGCCACTGCAGATTTAACAAGTGTCTGGGGCTGATGGGGTCTGCAGTCAGATGGTGTGGCCTCCCGTGAGTGAGGCAGGCTCCAGGGGCTCAGGTAGGTAGGATAGCGGGTCAGGAATAACTCAGGCAGAGTCCAGAAAGACTTTCCACTGCTTTTTACTCACTTTGATGTTGTTAAGGTGAGCTGACCCAGGCAATGCTGCAATAAACCAGGTGAAACCAGGTATCCTTCAAGTCAGTCTGAGGGTAGCCATTAACTCGCCTTCCTAGTACTCTTTGCTCAGATAACCCCTGACTTGAAGTACCGTGGGGTCTATCCAGGGAAGTCGCTACTGCCTTTTCTCCCCTTTTTGGACTGTTTGCCGGCAGCATGGACCAGGTGAGATGGCTTCTGGATCTGTCTCCTTATGGGTCCCTGCATTGCTGCTGAGGCTTGAACTCTGTGTGGTTGGTGAGGTACTTGTAGTTTCCCTCACCGGCAGGTTTAGCAGATAGTTAAACTTGAGTCTACTCTAGGGACCTGTTCACTGTACGTGCCTAGTCACCGGCAGTCCCCGTACTAGACTGACTCTCTCTCTGTCTTTCTGACTGACTGACTGGTAACCATTCTCCCCCACTAACGGCTACTCCCTGTGCAGGGTCTGACTAGTGTGAGCGCGCGTCTGCGTCTCCTATCAACCGCCGCTCACCACTACCAGACTGGCTCGCTCAACTCCTTTCCTTTCTGCCTCTGCATTTTAGCTCCAAGGCCCTCCACTACACCCCCTGACAAGAATTGAAGGCCAGACCCCTCTAGGGACTGCCCAAGGGTCCTATCTAAAGGTGTGGGAGACCTGGTTGCTATGTGTCTGTGCGTACACACCTCATTCCGGCCTTTAGGATTACCTGGAAGTACTGCCCCAGCATGGGTGCAGTACTCAGGTGTGCATGACCAGGTCAGAGGCGCCACACTATCACTGTAGGAATCCCCCTAAGGCCTGAAACACACATCCGTGAAAACCACGTCCGTGTAAAACGGGCCGTTTTTCGGGTCCGTTTTCCGTTTTTTAGGTCCGTTTTTATGGTATGTGTGGCCTGCGTGTGTTTCCCGTATGCTAGCCGTATGTGCGTGTGGAATGTCCGTGTGTGCGTGAGTGAAATAACTGACATGTGTGTGTGTTGTCCGTGTGAAATGTACGTGTGTGATGTAAAATGTCGTTACTACATGTCTGAAGACAGAGTAGCGGGATGAGAATGAACTCGGGTGAACTTCACCCGAATTCATTGTCATGCCGCGGCTTTGTCTTTGTGCCGTGTACTGATTAGCGGTCACCTGTGAAGGATTCACCGGTGACCGCTAATCCCCCGAGTGACTGAAGTGTCCCCCCCTCTCTCATACTCACCGATCACCGGCGCTGCACGGCATTCACACTGCTCCGGCGGCTTTTTCTAATTTGAAAAGGCCGGCTGCCCATTAATCAATCTCGTATTCCCTGCTTTACCCGCCCACCGGCGCCTGTGATTGGTTGCAGTCACACACGCCCACCACGCTGAGTGACAGCTGTATCACTGCACCCAATCACAGCAGCTGGTGGGCGTGTCTATACTGTGCAGTAAATTAAATAATTAAAAAAAACAGCGTGCGGCCCCCCCCATTTTAATACCAGCCAGATAAAACCATACGGCTGAAGGCTGGTATTCTCAGGTTGGGGAGCTCCACGTTATGGGGAGCACCCCACCCTAACAATATCAGTCAGCAGCCGGCCAGAATTGCCGCATACATTATATGCGACAGTTCTGGGGCTGTACCCGGCTCTTCCCGATTTGCCCTGGTGTGTTGGCAAATCGGGGTAATAAGGATTTATTGGCAGCCCATAGCTGCCAATAAGTCCTAGATTAATCATGTCAGGCGTCTCCCCGAGATACCTTCCATGATTAATCTGTAAGTGACAGTTAAAAAACACACACACACCCGAAAAAATCATTTATTAGAAATAAAAAACACAAACAAATTCCCTCATTACCAATTTATTAACCCCGACAAAGCCCTCCATGTCCGGCGTAATCCACGGACCTCCAGCGTCGCTTCCAGCTGTGCTGCATGCAGGTGACAGGAGCTGCAGAATACACCGCCGCTCCGGTCACCTCCACGCAGCTAATGAGATGAGTAGCGCGATCAGCTGCTGTCACTGAGGTTACCCGCGGCCACCGCTGGATCCAGCGGTGGCCGCGAGTTACCTGACTGACAGCAGCTGATCGCGCTTCTCATCTCATTAGCTGCGTGGAGCTGACAGGAGCGGCGGTGTATTCTGCAGCTCCTGTCACCTGCATGCAGCACAGCTGCAGCCTATGGCTTTATCTGGCTGGTATTAAAATGGGGGGGACCGCACGCCGGTTTTTTAAATTATTTATTTATTTATTTTACTGCACAGTATAGACACGCCCACCGGCTGCTGTGATTGGGTGCAGTGATACACCTGTCACTCAGCGTGGTGGGCGTGTGTGACTGCAACCAATCACAGGCGCCGGTGGGTGGGTAAAGCAGGGAATACGAGATTGATTAATGGGCGGCCGGCTTTTTCAAATTAGAAAAAGCCGCCGAAGTTTTTATAACAGCCGTGCAGCGCCGCGCCGGAGATCGGGGAACGGTAAGTATGAGAGAGGGGGGGGGACTGACCGACAGACAGCTAGAGGGACAGATAAGACAGAGAGACCGACCGACAGACATAGAGACCGACCGACGGACTGAGGGAGAGAACGAAACAGAAAATGAAAAAAGACCGACATCACATGAAAAAAGCACAAAACATACAGGGAGCAAACAGAGATGCGTCCGTGTCACTCGGACGTGCGCACAGACCCATTGACTTTCATTGGCTCCGTGCTGCGTGTTGCGTGCAGAAAACGGACATGCTGCCGTGCAAAACGCACACATGTACGGATCACGGACACGGACAAACGGACATGCATCAAAAACGCACGTGGAGCTTTTATCATACAATAACATTGGTGCACGTTTGGCCGTTTCTCCAGTATACACGGAAACGGACCAAACACGTACGTGTTTCACGGATGTGTGTTTCAGGCCTAAAGCACATCATGTGAACCCAGCCGAAAAGATCAGGAACATTTATGAAAGCATGTTACAATTTATTAGTCGTCTTTTTGAAGAGCCAAAAGTCTTAGGCTGTCTTGTTTTATTGGAGTATTTCCATTTCTTAAGCCAAAACCAGGAGTGGATCCTGAATGGACCATGAAGAGACTACAAGTCAAACTTGAGATATATTTGTCTCTGTGTGTCGGATCTTTCTAATACCAGACATGGCACATCAGTTGCAATAGATGCTCAAAACAAATTAAAGACACTTAAATCACACATCAGACATCACACATCAGATCTCAATAAATGAAAGATTCAAGTTGAAGATCTTAATTTATGTAAATTTTGTAACATACCTTTTGGACTATAAGACACAATGGACCATAAGATGCACCCAAAATTCAGAAGAGGAAAATAGAAAAAAATATTTTTAAATGTTAAAATTGCAGTGTTTTCTTCTGGTTTCTTTTATAGGCTGAATGTAGCTTACCATAGAGAGGGGAAGAGGGTGGACATGGGGTCACAGGAAGCTGGTGGCAGCACAATTGGGGCAATGCTGGAAGGAGGAGATTTTGCAGTGGCGTTAGGAAGACATAATTGATCTACCGGTGATGGGCATGATGGATTTCAGGAAAATGACACCAGAGGCGGTCCATGCGCAGGTTGAAATGTTGTTTCTGTGCTGAGAAAATCTTATATACAAGTATGCGCCTCTTCTATATACTGTGTAATGGCCATGTCTGACCATACAAGGACATGGTCTGATCGTATCACATCTCCTGGGCAAGGGAGGAAACAAAAGTATATAAAGACATTACAACATCGGACCACAAATAATTATTTCTTTGAGGTAAAACATTGTTTAAAAAAGGCAGGGAAATACTTTACCTCACAAAATGAATCAGCTGTGATATCTGTATACTCTTTTCTACATCCTTGCCTGCCCAGGAGATGTGGTATGATCAGACCATGTCCTTGTATGGTCAGATACAGCAATACACATAGCAGGGACACATATAGAAGATTATCTCAGCACAGGGACATTTTTTTAACGTATTCAATTGTGGAAATTGTGGAAATTATTATTATACCAAGATCTATTGATTAAAATCCTCTTTAAAATTAACCTAGTTTGTGAAAAAACCCTTTTAATGCCCAACTCCAAAAAAACAACATTGACAGATTATGTGCCGTGCCTAGCTTGTTGATGCAAATTTGAATACATGCCCTTAACCATACCCAAAGCCACACCCAAAAGAAAAGAGAATAGTAACACTGCTGAGAGATGGATTCATCATTAGACACACACCAGCAGAGTCTAACTGTCCCCTTGACTATAGTGAATTCCATCAACGTGTTGTCAAAATGTCCAACATGTGGTAAACCTAAGTTCTTCTTCTTATAAGTTCATAGTCACACAATCTCCTCTGTGCACTAAGTCCAAGGAACATGCCATCTTTGAATGTCACAATGTATCTTGGATCAACTGCAGATAGTAGCATCTTAAAAGGGGTTGTCTTCAAAGTGAACTCTTCAAATGGGTCTCCCCTTTAATTTTTTGCACACCATCTGCATACCTGTTTTAACATGTATATATTCAGTATTACGCACCTTCCCCTGTTCTTGTTCTGGCTTTGTGCTCCTGCTCCAGTCTTCCCTTGCAAGCTGCAGGAAAGCATATGACATTAACCATTGCTATGCTGCAAATTATCTAGACTAATAAATCACAGCTAAAGTTGGGGCATAACTTTGACCTCCCAGTGCAGCAGTACATCTCGCAATTTGGGACTGTGCCACTGGATCCGAGAAATTTGACAGATATGCTTTAGGGTTTTTTCTGTTGGTGAGCTGTGAACACTGACAACCTCTCTCACTAGTTACACTAAAATGGCTGCTGCATTTATTGCCTAGGTTATTATACAGGCCTCGATAGTCTCTCTGCATTGGTTTTGCTGTACCATTTGATGCAATTGGTGTGTAGCAATACGGGAAACCTATGCAGTCATGCCTGAGGTCATATCTTCCTTCTGTGATTAATGCAATCTTCAACAATGTGTAAAATGGTGGCAAGCATTCATTTAGCAATTTGCTTAATTCGAATTGCAATGTGCTGGGACCTGTTAATTTAGAAAAATTTGACTCAAATTCAATTTGCATTGAATCGTATCAATAATCTCTACTCTAAAGCCTGCTTTACATGGCAAGATCTATCGTGCAATTTCACGATCGATCGTACCCGCCCCCGTCGTTTGTGCGTCACAGGCAATTAGTTGCCCGTGGCGCACAAAGTCGTTAACCCCATCACATGCACTTACCTGCTGTGCGACGTCACTGTTGGTGGCGAACATCCTCTTCCTGAAGGGGGAGGGACGTTCGGCGTCACAGCGACGTCACACAGCGGCCGGCCAATAGAAGCGGAGGGGCGGAGATGAGCGGGATGTAAACATCCCGCCCACCTCCCTCCTTCTGCATAGCTGGCGGGTGCCGCGGGACGGAGGTAAGCTGCTGTTCATCGTTCCCGTGGTGTCACACGGAGCGGCGTGTGCTACCCCGGCAACGATGAGCAACCGCAGCCATTTTAATTGAACGAGATTATGAAACCGAGCGACGAGTACACGACTCACGATTTGTGAGCGATAGTGCGTCGCTCGGAGGTGTCACGGAGCCCAACGTCGCAAGCAATGCCGGATGTGCGTCACAAAAACCGTGACCCCGACGATCTATCGCACGATAGATCGTCTCGTGTAAAGCACCCTTAAGCCTTTCTTTGATGGTATACATCAAGGCATTGATTAGAGGTGAGCGGATTGCTAATAATCCGGGTCCGGCGGATCCGTTGCGGGTTACCCCAGAAGTCCGGATCTGATCCGGAATCCAGCCCAATGTAAGTCAATGAAAGAGAGAAAGAGAGAGAGAGAGAGAGAGAAAAAAAAAATCCCGAACCCGGATCGTGCAGCCGGATTCCCGGATCCAGGTAGGACCCGGATCGGACGCTGAAACCGCGCGGATCCGGATTTTTACAGTTCGTATCCGCTCAACACTAGTATTGATATCTAAAATAGAACACAAAAATTTCTCAGATTTGCAAATGCAGTATTATGCCTAAAGTTAGTAGTGTAACATTACTTATATAATCTAGAAATTTGTGTAAATGTTTAAACCATTGAAACCATTTGACTAGTTGACCAGTCAATCATGTTGATGCATTATTAAAGTGAAGTTAAAAAGTTATTATATATTCCCAATTTTTCACAATTATTATAGGGAAGTTTAAAAGTTAAGAGTGTCATAAAATAGAAATGCTATAAATCGTGGCATTGTATTGTAAAGCTATACATCAAAGTACAAGGCAAATGAAATTTAAATTAAGTAAAAAAGTTATCCAAATTTCATTCATTAAATGTTTTTCTTTATACCATAAAATGTTATCCAAGTTTCCAAAACTCTATTTCTTAAAATTGTATTTTGTTTACATTATTTTAATCATTTATCAGTTTGCTTCTTATTTTAGTATGAAAATGACTTGAGCTATTACACTACTTTTTAAATAAATTTATTATATCATTTACTTTACTTATTTTTTATTTTATATTCCCAGGGAACCTTTTTGAGCTTATGTTCTCCCTCTAGTGGTGGCTGCAGGAAGACAGGATAATAATTTAACTTTAAATTATTTTTTAAAGCCATTTCAAACTTTTTATCAGAAAAAAAAATGTCAACTCCAATAATGATACAATACAAAATAAATTCAATAGCATCACATTTTTTCTACCCATTAATATAACATAAACATTTTATTGAGTGCTGGACATTTACTAAATATTAAGAGTCTTTCTAATCAGTTCACATTCTAAAAACTATAAGCTCAAAAGTAAAACTTTGATTAACACTAGTCTGGCATTGCTTCTAATTCTCTACCCCTTCTTAAATTTACAGGGCTCTAGGAAGGTAAAATCTGGATGGCTGAATTTAAGAACCTTGCACTTAAGAAATATTATCTTTTCCTGATTCTGGCAGGGTATGACCAAAGTAGGTGCCAGGTAATCTTTTTTCCCGATAGGAGGGAGGATGTATTCATACTTTTATTTAATAACTATTGAAAAATATTTTGAAAAAGTGATCCTGATGGCAATGTGTCTTCAAACTTTTATAGATTGGTGGTTTTTTGCAATATGTTTAAAAAGTGAATCTCAAACCAAAGAAAAAAAATCATTAAATAGCCAAATAATAATGCAATATTGTTTTATTAAATATATTACATTTTTTTTATAACAAACAGAAACAATGAGTACACTAGGAAAAAGTGGCACCTCAGACGAGCGGGAGGGAGACATAAATAATGTTACTTGGCAAGCTGGTGGTCCATATAAATACATTGCAAATAATATATCAATCAAATCAACAAGGTACATATAAGTGTAAGAAAAAGAACCAACCTTGTTGCATGTTCCTCAGCTGCTGGAATGGCACCATAAACCCGACGTGCATTTTGGTATGGAAACCTTTGTCAGGGGGCTCCATACCGAAACACGCATGTTGGGTTTCTGGTGCCATTCCAGTGGCTGGGGAACATGCAAACAGATCAGTTCTTGGTCTTACACTTTCAGTACCTTGTTGATTTGATTGATATATTATTTGCAACGTATTTATATGGATCACCAGCTTGCCAAGTAACATTATTTATTTATGTCTCCCTCCTGCTAGTCTAAGGTGCCACATTTTCCCAGTGTACTCATTGTTTTGGTTTGTTAAAAAATATGTTTAATATATTTATTAAAGCAATATTTTATTATTTGGCTATTTAATGATTTTTTTCTTTGGTTTCAGATTGTCTTTTGATCATTTGGCCTATTATACACTACTATTAAGTTATATTATTTTTACCTTTTGATATACTGATTTTACCCTTTGCTGGCTGAAAGTTTGTTTTTCATGTTTAAAAAGTGAACCTGATGGCAATGTTGACATTTCATATTCACTACTGTGATACATCAATTTGCAAAAGTAGTTATCAGTTCAGCCCTAGTGAGTTTATTCTTATTTTTTTTTCCCCTTAAAATTCATAAATTCTGCCTTGAGAAATGAATAATTTTGTCTCCTGCCCGTCCCACTCCTGCCCACAGTAGACTGGGAGCTTTGGGAGACGACAATTTGCAATGGACTATTTGTCTCTCTGCATAAATACCTTTCAGGTTACGCATTTTCTGTAATAAGTATTTATAAAATATTAAGTCTTTATATTCCACCATTTCCTACTGTGCACGCTCTTATAAAACTCAAGTCTTACATGGTTGAACTGTATGTAAATTATTTTCAGCCAAAATAACGATTAATCTCTACATGACAAGCAGAATATATTAAGGTACGGCGTGAATGTGTAATATGAAGAAAGATAGTTAGCAGAACAGCGGCGGTAATGAACAGTATTTTAAGTCGGCATTTTAACCTTCGTGTCTGTCAGTTGTGACCTTTTACCAACCTCAGCCAAAGCATGATTTCTCACTTTTGCTAGTCTCTGCTGCATGGATGGATGTAGAATTTGACAGCGGAAGGTTTTACATGGAAAGGGAAAGTAGTTAAAAATCATGTTTTGTGATGATAGAATACATTTATACTGAGTTCATTACCACTCTGGGCAGCAACAGCACTGGCAGGATTGATTGGGCATAAGTAGCTTATATTGTTTGAAAGGAAAAGGCGTTATTGACCTGCATGGGAGCAGAAGTAACCTAACAATGACCTCCTGTTCACCTGAAATTGACCTTGAAAACAACCTAGTTTTCACCCCACATGTAATAAAGTGTGTTGTAGGACAATGAAGACTATTACATCTGACATATAGGTCATTTTTTACCCTGACTTTCTTTCAAAGACGTGCACTTGGACGTAGAAGGATATTCTGAAATTGTTGATTTTGCGGCTGCATTGTGTTTTTTCACTTAGATTTATAGAGGGTCCCATGCAGACTTTGTTGAGCTTCACTATAAACGTTGCAATTCATCATGAGGCCTTCTGCAACAGTCTAAACTATACTAGGCAACTGTCCTATCTGTTAGTCTGACCATAATGGGCTATAGAGATGATTTAGCCAACAATATATGTTAACTGTAATTATAATAAATAATCCATGAGACTCCATACAGTGTCCTTCCATATTACCTTTGCTACTCTCTGCAATTGTAGCAACCAAAATAAAAAATGGTATATTAAATCATTATATTTTATTTCTATAGTATCAACATCTGTATCTGTATCTGATCCAATTTTGGGGGGACCCTTACGTGTTTTTTTTTAAATTATTTATTTAATTTAAAATAACAGCGTGGGGTGCCCTCAGTTTTGGATTACCAGCCAAGGTGAGGCTGCCAGCTGTGGTCTGCAGGGGCAGAAAATGGCTAGAAGGTTGGAGGAGTGTTTAAACTAGGAATGGGGGGCGAGGGTATTCACTTTATAGAAGGGGAATGTAGTGCAGATAGTGACCAGGGCACAAGTAATGAAATTGGGGGTGGTACGGGGGGAAGGGTTAGGACAGTTAATACAGTAGGCAGGAATACAGGTACAGAGTCATACGTAACGTGCATGTACACTAATGCCCGAAGCCTCACAAATAAGGTGGAGGAATTAGAATTAATATTGTTGGAAGAAAATTATGATATAGTGGGGATATCAGAGACATGGCTGGATGAGAGCTATGACTGAGCTGTTAATTTACAGGGTTATAGCCTATTCTGGAATGACCGTACAAATAAGCAAGGGGGAGGTGTGTGTCTATATGTAAAATCATCCTTAAAACCCATCCTGCGTGACAACATATGTGAGGGTACTGAGAATGTAGAGTCCCTATGGGTGGAGATAAGGGGGGGGAGAATGAATAATAAAATACTGATAGGGGTGTGTTATAAGACGCCGAATATTATGGAAGAGGTAGAGAATCTCCTCATAAAGCAAATTGATAAAGCAGCGAGTCTCGGAGAGGTAATTATTATGGGGGACTTTAACTATCCTGATATAAATTGGGGAACAGAAACTTGCAGTTCCAGCAAAGGAAATAGATTTTTGATAACAATGAAAGATAATTACCTTTCACAAATGGTACAGGACCCCACAAGAGGGGGAGCACTACTAGACCTTGTACTAACCAATAGGCCAGACCGCATATCAAATATACAAGTTGGGGGTTACTTGGGGAATAGTGATCACAAAATAATAAGTTTTCATGTATTCTTTAGTAAAATGTCTAGTAGAGGGGCTACAAGGACACTAAACTTCAGGAAAGCAAATTATAAACGGTTGAGAGATGATCTTAGTGCAATAAACTGGGATGATGTACTAAGTAATAAAAGTACACAAAGCAAATGGGAGACTTTTATGAGCATCCTGAATAGGGCTTGTGCAGAAAATATACCCTATGGGAACAAACATGCTAGAAATAGGAGGAAACCCCTATGGCTAAATAGAGCTGTAAGGGAAGCAATAAAAGAAAAACAGAAAGCCTTAAAAGAATTAAAGAGGGTAGGTAGTGATGAGGCATTATATAATTATAGAAAATTAAATAAAATATGTAAAAAGCAAATTAAGTTAGCTAAGTTTGAGACAGAGAGACTGATTGCGAGAGAAAGTAAAAATAATCCTAAAATATTCTTTAACTACATAAACAGTAAAAAACTGAAAAGCGATAGTGTTGGCCCCCTTAAAAATAGTCTTGGTGAAATGGTGGAAGGGGATGAGGGTAAAGCCAACCTGCTGAATGACTTTTTTTCTACGGTTTTTATACAAGAAAATGCCATGGCAGATGACATGACCAGTGAGACCATAAATTCACCCTTGAATATTACCTGCTTAACCCAGCAGGAAGTACGCCGCCGCCTCGAAATCACTAAGGTTGACAAATCTCCGGGCCCGGATGGCATACACCCCAGAGTACTACAGGAATTGAGTTCTGTGATAGATAGACCATTATTTTTAATCTTCTCAGATTCCTTAATAACAGGGTCGGTACCGCAGGACTGGCGCATAGCAAATGTGGTGCCAATATTCAAAAAGGGGACAAAAACTGAGCCGGGAAATTATAGGCCGGTAAGTTTAACCTCTACGGTTGGTAAAATCCTTGAGGGTTTCTTGAGAGATGCTATACTGGAGTATCTCAAGAAAAATAACCTTATGACAGAGTATCAACATGGGTTTATGAGGGATCGATCCTGTCAAACTAATTTGATCAGCTTCTATGAAGAGGTAAGTTCAAGCCTGGACCAGGGAAATGCAGTGGATGTTGTGTATATGGACTTTTCAAAAGCTTTTGATACGGTGCCACACAAAAGGTTGGTACATAAAATGAGAATAATGGGGATAGGGGAAAATATGTGTAACTGGGTTAAAAACTGGCTCAGTGATAGGAAACAAAGGGTGGTTATTAATGGTACGTACTCGGACTGGGTCTCAGTTCATAGTGGGGTACCACAGGGGTCAGTATTGGGCCCGCTTCTTTTCAATATAGTTATAAATGACCTTGTTGGGGGCATGCAGAGTAGAATTTCAATATTTGCAGATGATACTAAACTCTGCAGGGTAATCAATACAGAGGAGGATAATTTTATATTACAGGGAGATTTATGTAAATTGGAGGATTGGGCTGAGAAGTGGCAATTGAAGTTTAATGTAGATAAATGTAAGGTCATGCACTTGGGTAGAGGAAATAACATTTATGATTATGTACTTAATTGTAGAACACTGGGTAAAACAGACACAGAAAAAGACTTGGGTGTATGGGTGGATGGTAAACTTCACTTTAGTGGACAGTGTCAGGCAGCTGCTGCCAGGGCTAATAAAATAATGGGATGTATTAAAAGAGGTATAAGTGTTCATGAAAAAAATATAGTTCTACCTCTGTACAAGTCACTAGTGCGACCGCACTTGGAATACTGTGTACAATTCTGGTCACCGATATATAAGAAGGACATAGCTGAACTGGAGAGGGTGCAGAGAAGAGCGACCAAGATTATTAGAGGAATGGGTGGGCTGCAATACCAAGACAGGTTATTAAACTTGGGGTTATTTAGTCTGGAAAAACGAAGGCTTAGGGGGGATCTAATCACAATGTATAAATATATGAGGGGACAGTACAGAGACCTTTCCAAAGATCTTTTTACACCTAGGCCTGCGACTGGAACACTGGGGCATCCGATACATCTTGAGGAAAGAAGGTTTAATCATAATCACAGACGAGGATTCTTTACTGTACGAGCAGTGAGACTATGGAACTCTCTGCCGCATGATGTTGTAATGAGTGATTCACTACTAACATTTAAGCAGAGCCTGGACGCCTTTCTTGAAAAATTTAATATTACCAGTTATGTATATTAGATTTTATGACAGGGTATTGATCCAGGGAACTAGTCTGATTGCCGGATGTGGAGTCAGGAAGGAAATTTTTTCCCCATTGGAACTTGTTTGCCACATTGGGGTTTTTTTTTTTTGCCTTCCTCTGGATCAACATGTTAGGCTACGGGTTGAACTAGATGGACTTGAAGTCTCCCTTCAACCTTAAAAACTATGATACTATGATAACTATGAACATATATGCTGTGTTTTTCAGGCAGGGAAAACATTCATACTACATTATTCTGATCAGCGGGATCAGTTCTTCTACACCAAACTCAGCCAACCAGACATTTATGCACTGGAGAACAGTCATGCTAGAACTGAAAATGCCTTTCTTAAATCATTCCCACAAAGCTGGAAACCTAAAATTGTCCCAAAAATATAAGTATGCTGAAGCATTAGGATTTCTGCAGTCCAGTACCACCGTACTTTACACTACGAAAGTTTGGCATTGTGCTTGGTAATAAAAGGCATGCATGCAACTGCTTGCCCATACAAACCCAAGTCATGCCAGGGGAGGTTTGCAATTCTGTAATTTTTGAGTTACGACAACATTGGCAACTTTTATGACACATACAAATGGGCACTTGGAATTCTTGCTATGTAACTCTACATGATCTGACACTTTGTGACTGAGTTGCTGTGGTTCCCATTTGCTTTCATTTTCAAAGCACAGCCATGAATTGGTAAAATATTTAACCCCTTCAGCCCCAGAGCGTTTTTCGTTTTTGCGTTTTTGTTTTTTGCTCCCCTTCTTCCGAGAGCCGTAACTTTTTTATTTTTTTGTCAATCTTGCCATATGAGGGCTTGTTTTTTGCGGAACGAATTGTACTTTTAAATGAAATCATAAGTTTTACCATATAGTGTACTGGAAAACAGCAAAAAAAACTCAAGTGTGGAAAAACTGCAAAAAAAGTGTGATCGCACAATAGTTTTTGGGATATTTTATTCACCGTGTTCACTATATAGTAAAACTGATATATCATTGTGATGCCTGAGGTCGGTGCAAGTTTGTAGACACCAAACATGTATAAGTTTACTTGTATCTAAGGGGTTCAAAAATATTCACAAGCTTGTCCAATAAAAGTGGCGTATGTTTTGCGCCATATTCCGAAACCCGTAGCATTCTCATATTTTGGGATCTATGGCTCAGTCATGTCTTATTTTTTGCATCTCAAGCTGACAATTTTATTGAAACAATTTTTGTGCAGATGCTATGTTTTGATTGCCTGTTAAAAAAACGTAATTTTGGCGTTTGGAGTTTTTGTTGCCGCTACGCCATTTACCAATCAGATTAATTGATTTTATATTTTGATAGATCAGGCATTTCTGAATGCGGCAATACCAAATATGTGTATATTTTTTTTTATCCCATTAGTTTTCAATGGGGTGAAAGGGGGGTGATTTGAACTTTTAGGGGTTTTTTTAATTTTTTTAATTTTTCTGTACTTTTTTTTATTTTACTAGTCATCCTAGGGGCCTATATAGATCAACAATGCGATCACTCTGCCCTATCTGCTGATCACAGCTACACAGCTGTAAACAGCAGATATGCTCACTGTCTGCTTCACTCGGCTCCGGACCGAGTGAAACCGAAAGTGACTCATGATAGCTACAGGCGTCATCACATGACCCCGTGCTACCATGGCAACCACCGAAATTCATGTGATCACGAATGTGACTTCCGGTGGGGACGGCGGTAAGTGAAAATAATGGCAGCGCACATATACATCTTACTGCCAGACTTTGGCAGCGAGGTGTAAGGGGTTAAATGGTTCGGGTGGAATGCGATTCCACTCGTAACATGCAGGCACACATGTCAGCTGTTGAAAACAGCTGTTATGTGCGCGGATCGCCGCAACCTCCCCACGGCAGGGGGCGGGCATTAACCTCACACGATCCATGAAGGATATATCCGTCATGGGTCGTGAAGGGGTTAAAGAATAATTTTCTCAAACATGATACATTGTTATGGCCTATTCTTTCACAAATCTTTGTAAAGGCACACTGCATTTCTAGGTTCTAAAGATTCTTTTTACAAAAATGTTGAATTTGTTTTAATGATTCAAGTACATTCAGAAAAATAGCCGACATGTAAAAAGTAAAAAATTAAAAAAAACACCCACTTTGAATTCACTTGTCCCTTCTCCACAGCCTGCAAACTGATGCTCCACATGGCATCTTTAGCTTTCCCATCACCTTCACTTAGTGCTGGGGTGTCACGCTTGGACTAGTTGGCCAAATTTACTTGTGCCCTGATACCACGTCAAGGTGTAACTTTAATCTGGGTCCTACTCTAATTTCTATGGCTATCTTGGAACAATTAAATTTGGCCACCTTTATTTGCTAAGTAACTCATATTTTTCAAAAAAATGTTGTCATGTTTTCTTGGCAGTAATGCATATTCATATTCCATCTACATTCTTGTTTTTTCTTCTTTCCTTTACTTGAGTGCAACTGCTATTTTGGATATTGAGTGATGCCCTGGACTATCCAGGTCGTCCCAGGTAGACACAACAACACTACACACCCCCTTCCGAGTTAGGTAACAGCAGTCAAACTAAAAGCCTTGTCACCACCCTCCAGGTTTGATTTCCACACCAGGGGGGGTGGAACCAGGTGGTTGGCTCCACCCACCGAGGAGTTCACAGGCCTGGAGGCAGGAAAACAGAGAGTGTGGTCGAGCTCAGGCTCTGGAAGGAACCAAGTTCAAGTCCAGAAGCAGACCTGTGCTCAGGCTTGCCAAAGACTACTCCGGTGGCTGGGTTGGAGCCCAGTCACCATTGGTAAGGAGGCAGATGGTAGTGGCCGCCTACAGGAGACTAGGAATACGACCGAGACAGGGTATTGGCCCGCCGGTACCGAACCGGGGAGCCAACTGGATACCGGAGCACCAGGCAGGGTACTCAGACCCCGAACTAGGCTAGAAGCCACCACCATAGTCAAATTAACTGATTGCAGTCTGGACCTCAGGGGTTCATTCCCACCTAAGTCCCGATTGAAGGCAACAGCCCAACCATTCCGGATAAGTGCCACCGCCAAGGGCCAGAGATCCAAAGGGCCAGCGTCTGCGGGCAAACGGGCTCCTACGGCAGATACATGTCGGGGAGCAGACTACCGGTGCCTAGGCACAGGAGTCAAGATTCACATACAAAGGTGCAGGAGAAAGGCGGACATTACCAACCTAATCTTGGAAAAGCTGCAGCCGGCTGCAGGCCCCGTTCATCACTCTGTTTGGTTTACCAGCAACTCCAGTGTCTTGTGTCAGAGTGAGTACACCAGTGCCATCCAGCACCGCGCCGCGCTGCACCGCAACACTACGTCCTGCACCCGGGCCCCGGTCCACCGGACCCTGGGACCAACATCCCCTACCCACGGAGGGGTCAACACCTAGCTGCGCCACTACACCGCTCTCGGGGGCCCCCACACCTTCACCGCAGCGGTGGTGTCCATAATCACCACAATCTGTGGGTGGCGTCATGAACTATCACTTCAAATCCAAACACCCCAAATCCCTGTGTGTAGCGCCAACTCCCTTGCAGAGCGACGTTACCCCCGGGTCCGTCAGAGGCTCGAGCCACCACCCGCAGTACGAGCACGGATCCGAGCGGCTCGGCGGTCGCAGCCGAGCCCGCGGGGCTGTACAATTCTATGTCATGTTCAGTTTGCACCAGTTCAGACTATGAGATTAGTAAGTGGCGTCAATATTTCTAATTTTTTTCATAGAGTCATGTCCTTTGTTAGTGCATTCCTCCCAGTTATTTCAGGTGTTTTATTTTCCCTTTTGCAGGTTCTATTCTAGCCCATATAAAATAGTCAACACTTCAGGCGATGTGTATCTTGTCATCCCACCATGTTGCTCTTTGCTAAATGAAGTTAAATTTGCCTTAATTGATGCGTTTTATGACGTCATGACTTTACAAAGAATGTTTGGAAATCTGAGGCCCACTTGGTGTACTTTGCCAAGAAAACACGTAAAGATGATGGAAGAGCCAAAAAGACAGATGAAAGCATTCTTACAAACCAGTAAATGTCCCTCCTAAGAGGCTGCATCTTCTACATTCTAAAGGGGGCTTTACACGCTGCGATATCGCAAATGATTTATCGTCGGGGTCACATCATTAGTGACGCACATCCGGCATCCTTAGCGACATCGCAGCGTGTGACACGCACGAGCGATCTTAAACGATCGCAAAACAGGCAAAAATCGTTGGTTTTGGAGAGGTCGTCCTAAAACCAAATATCGTTGACTGTTTATTATCAATGTTGTTCCTCGCTCCTGCGGCATCACACATTGCTGTGTGTGACACCGCCCCTCCTCTGCTATTGGACGGCTGCCGTGTGACGTCACTGTTACGCCGCACGACCCGCCCCCTTAGAAAGGAGGCGGATCGGCGGCCAGAGTGACGTCGCTGACCAGGTATGTGCGTGTGACGCTGCCGTAGTGATAATGTTCACTACATCAGCGATCACACAATATCGCACGTACGACGGGGGCGGGTGCTATCGCGCTCGACATTGCTGGCCGATGCTAGTGATGTCACAGCGTGACAAAGCCCACACTTTACTCTGTGAACTTGAGAGGTCACCTGAGCAGTGTAAGAGATGTGAAGATGACCCTGGCACCTTCTAAATATTGGATGTGATTTTCATGGCTAAATTGTACTATCTGTGTTGTAAATAATGTCATTGTAGTGCAGATTCTCTGCTGGGATATTTTCTGCTTCATCTATTGGCCACTGCAGGAAATTGAAACATGAGTAAGAATTTATGCAAAAGTTTCTAGAAGGGGAGCAGTTAGATTTGATTACAATTAGATACCTAGGATTAGGTACAGTTCAGATAGCCATAGTTTTGAGATAAACAGTTATTGCAGATTGCTATAGTATAGCAAAAGCTACTGTATGAGAAGCTCAGTGAATCATAGTGATTTGGTGGTAGACGACATTAGAGGGTCAATAACTGGAAGAGGATAGAAGTGGAGAGTCACCGCATCTTCTAGTGAATAAAAAGGAGGAACTGACATGCTAAAGGCTACTGAGGACAAACTGGAAGGTATTTTGCAGCTAAAAGACTAAAAGAGTTCATCAGCCACCAGCGATGGACTGTATATTGTGGATGGAACTGTGAAAAGTGTTAGCCAGGCTGAGAAAGATTAATAAAATAATATTAAAGCTTGCCTAGCAGTGACACTGAGATTAAGCTGCAAGAACAATACCTGTTTGTGCCATAGGCTGAAGATGTTTGACAATTCCACTCATTTATGTAACTGAAATTAAAATGTTAATCTGTGTATTGCCAACTAAAACTGTTAGGAAAATGCTGTGGGTATAAGGTGTGCAATAGTCTCTTACCAGTGTAAAATATGGTGACTTTTCAATAGGAAAAACACTCACCTGGAAAGGTTGAGACTCACAACCAGTATAGAGACATTCCAAAGACATACAGATAGGGACTTTAGATTGTGAGCCCCAATGGGGACAGTGTTGCCAATGTATGTAAAGCGCTGTGGAATTAATAGCGCTATATAAATGAATAAAATTATTATTATTATTATTATTACTATATAGCAGCTGCAGCCGATCCCACGTGCCAAAGGCAGAAGCAATACAAAAACCAGGATAATTGTGGTATACTCCGCGCTGCTGTACAAAGAATCACTCCAAATAATGAAAGCAATGGTGATGGTTTATTCTACGCGTTTCGAAGAGATATCCCCTCTTATTCCTAAGGAAAATCCACCGATCAGTAACAGCGAGAAATAAATTCACTCCAGAGATCACTCCTGATCAGCACCAGACACAGAATTTTTCATGAGCTGTGATACTGACGTCACAGGCTCTATATGTTGGAATACAGATTCTGGGGACTTTATGGTGTCGCGGGCGGCGGGGTGCTGCGCTCGCTAACGCTCGGGCCCGGCGCTGCTGCTGCTGCTGCTCAGTGGCTCGAGCGGTGGGCCGGATCCGGGGACTCGAGCGGCGCTCCTCGCCCATGAGTGAAAAGGGGGTGGTTTGGTTTGGGGATTTAGTCCGTGACGCCACCCACGGGTTGTGGTGAAGATGGGCACCACCGCTGCTGGTGACGGAGATCCCGGGAGCGATGGTAGGGAGCAGCTGGGATGTTGTTTTCCCCCTCCGTGGGTAGGTGGTCCCGGGGCCCGGTGGTGTAACAGGGAGGCAGGGTCGGTGAGGTGCAGGGTTGCAGGGACAGCGTGGCGCGGTGCCGGATGGCACGGGTGTGCTCACTCGGCATGAGATGCACAAAGTCTCCGGTAAACCAAACGGCTGGATGGACGGGTCCCACAGCCGGCTGCACTGTCTCTCTCCCCAGACAGGTGATGGCGGCTGTCTTTCCCTGCACCTTTGTGTACTGTCTTGACTACAATAGGTCCCCAACGGTAGTCCGCTCCCCGGTGTATGGATGCACGGAGGAGCCCGTTTGCCCGCAGGCGCTGGCCCTTGGGTCTCTAGCCTTTGGCAGTAGCTGTATACCCTCACGGTGCGGATTGTTGCCTTTTAACGCGTCTTTGGTAGTTAGGAAACCCCTGGGGTTCCTGTCACACTCGGATTTGACTGTTGATGGTGTCTCCAAGCCTAGTCGGGGTCCGATGGCCCTGCCTGTATGTGCTGGCTTCACTATGCTCCCCGGTCGGTACCGGCGGGCCACCGCCCGACCCCGGTCCTACGGTTCCGCGATGATCCACCACTCCTGCAGATGGCCACCACCGTCTGCCAACCTTGTTGTCAGTGCCTGGGCCACAAACCCAGATACTCTCCACTTTACTCCTCTCACTTTAACCTCCTGGACAAATCTTTCCCTTTTCCCGCCTCCAGGCCTGTGAACTCCTCGGTGGGCGGGGCCAACCGCTTGGCTCCGTCCCACCTGGTGTGGACATCAAACCCTGGAGGGAGGCAGCAAGGGTTTTGTGTTTGGCTAATGTTACTGTCTGGGGGGTGGGGGGTGTCTGTGTGTTACCTGTGACGACCTGGCTAGTCCAGGACGCCACAATGGGACCAAGAATTACTGTGCGTCGTACTTTTAAGGCCTTTTTTTTTTTAAATAAATTGGTGAACGAGGGATACTGTGATGGACTATTTATTCAAATAAACTATTTTTTCCTGTGTGTGTGTGTTTTTTTTAACTTTATACTTACTGGTTTAGTAATGGGGATAATCTGGTAGATGCTTCACTATCACCAACTAGAGATGAGCGAACCTTTCAAAGTTCGGTTCGCTAAGCCTTACCGAACAAATGCTATGCTTCACAAACCATTTGCTGAACCAAACTCCGAACCTTTTTGGACCTTTTTAAACCTCATTGGATTCAATGGGAGGCCAAATTTATGGCAGCGGAAAAAATTTAGTGGGGTCAAAAGCTTCCAAAATAGCAAAAAATATTTTTGATACTGCAGCCCTACTGTTTTGGCATAGTCATTAGCTTCTTAGACTATTGGCATAAGAAATATAGAGGTTGATGAGAGACAGGTGTAGGGTTGGTGCTCCGATACCCCTACCAGTACAGAGACGACACAAGTTGGAGATCCACCTTGGAGTCTTGATATTTAAAAACATTGCAGGCAGACAGTAGGACTGCAGCATCAATTACCCTCCCCCTTTCCCCATAGAGAATTTGCAACCCAGGGAAGTATGCTCCATGCAACACAGAGGATATGGGCTGGTCAGGCTAGGCAACCCTTCCTGCATACCCGTGACCGCTACCGGCCACAGCCAGAGTTGTGGTTGAGGATTAAGGGCTTCTCATGGTTACATCACTACCTGTTTGTATGAGAAGTGCAAGCATAACCTCCTCGGTTCCCTCCTCCTACTTATCTCCTGAGCTACACAGCTGCATGCCTCAAGTTTCACACCAAGTGTAATCTACAATTTAATTGTCAGGCTCTATGTTGTCCCACTCCTCCACTTCCTGACCTGACATCACATAACAGTATGTGTGCACCTCAGGTATCTTAATCTCATTATCATCACCTCCACAAAGGGGGTTAATGTCAGCTAATGAGGTTGGGGATCTTGCTTGGAACCTACTTCACCTAGACCAGGATCCAACTGACAAAGATTTTGGGCAACAGTGCAGATGCTTTCCTCCTCTTGAGTTTGGGAATCTTTGAAGCACAACTCTGATGCCCATGGGAAACAATGTGTGAACAGCTCTGCAGATTCACCCATGTGTGGTTAACCACAGTCAGTTTGCCGGTTGGAGATTTGTGATGTGGGGGGGGTGATGAAATTGTGGTGGCACCTCTGAGGAATGAACTGTGTGTGATGTTGAGATGCAGGAAGAGGAGGAGAAGCCACTTGATGCAGCACTTGCTGTCCAGGCTAGCACATGCTATCAGCCTCAGTTAGACATTGAAACAATGTGTGGCTGCCAAAGAAATCTAGTGTAGTAGGCTTTCCAGTAATGGAAGTTGTTCTTATTCCTCTTGAGATAGGATGAGCTGGTGTTTGGTCATTAGAGCTTTGACTAACAGAACTTCCCACACGTACACCTCCCACACCACGCCTATTCACTCTTCGTCATGATTTTCCTCTTGTGGTTGATGTATCCTTCCCCTTTCAAACAGATATATTGCAACCCTATGGCCACAGACACCTGCCAAAAAAGATAAATTATTTATTTCATGCCTGAGTTAGCAATATTGCGAAAGCACTGAAATGTACTAACTCCAAATGTGGTTCACTGCATAGCTTTCAGCAGACCCTGAAAAGTGCCCAGACCCTTTTAGCTACTTTACTAGCAAATTAACAACAGGCAGTACTTTCTAACAATACCCACAAATGTGATTGACTGTTTAGCAGGCAATGAAAAGTGGAAAGACCTAGTTCACTAGAAAATTTATAGCAGGCACTACTAAATAAAAACAAAATATGTTTTGGCATAGTCATTAGCTTCTTAGACTATTGGCATAAGAAATATAGAGGTTGATGAGAGACAGGTGTAGGGTTGGTGCTCCGATACCCCTACCAGTACAGAGACGACACAAGTTGGAGATCCACCTTGGAGTCTTGATATTTAAAAACATTGCAGGCAGACAGTAGGACTGCAGCATCAATTACCCTCCCCCTTTCCCCATAGAGAATTTGCACCCCAGGGAAGTATGCTCCATGCAACACAGAGGATATGGGCTGGTCTTTCCATTTTAAAAAGGGAGCACACCGCAACCATCCCTTCTGTAGCAGCGCATCCAGGCCAGAATAGTGCCCTAGAAATTTCTTTACAACCAGGTTGATCCGTGCAGTGTACATGTGATGTCACCCTGGTATAGTGCCGCCATCAGGTTTGCACCATTATAGTGTTACGTTCAGTCCAGGAGTGGACCCACTGGGCCATGCACCGGACTCCCCCAGGGAGGCCACCAGGAGCAAACCCCTATACAGGGACTGTCTGGTGACCACCCCAGAGGGCCTAGATGCACAGTGGCCAGAACACAGGCGGGATACCGGAAGCGTCCTTGCAAAGTACAGAGAGAATACTGAGGCCAGTCCCATGATGACTTTGGACCAGAGGGAATTGGAACGGGTGACCGGAGCCGCGTGAAGACAGCAGGCGGAGTCCGGGACCAGTGACGAGTGCAGGCTGGAGGCTTCAGATGTAATAAGCAGCTGGTGGCGAAGTGAAGCAGAGGGACGATGGAGAGGTCCACTGCAAACGGACACTGGGGAATCTCCACGGAGCCGGACCAGCTGTGGCACACACCGGGCGTCAGGTTCTGAGGACAGAGACAGGGTTAATCCAGGAACAGAACACAGAGGGCTTGAACACTATCACAAGATACTAAGCTGTGAGAACTTGTTGAACAAGCACTGCCCATATGTAACAGGAAGTCTTTTATACCCTGCGCCTGCAATAAGCCATATTCCAGGCTTACTGCAGGTGCAGGGTATAAAAGACTTCCTGTTACATGGGATGCTGGACCTTTAAGAAAAGGTGAATGAGCGTGCCCGCGCCCTAATGCGCATGCGCGAAGCCTGGGAGCCAGAGGAAAGCACAGGAGGCCGGGGACAGGATGCAGAGGAGCCGGAGGCAGAGTCCCGAGTCGCAGCAAGCCGAGGGGACCACCGAACAGGAAGCACGGGGGACACAGAGGAGCAGGAGCGGGAGCCACGGCCGCAGTCAGTGAGCATGGGGACTGGATCAGTGGGTACAGAGTGGCACTGGGACACCGGGACCGGATCAGTGGGTAAGGAGCGGTGCCGGGACACCGGGGGCGTGATAGTACCCCCCCTGACGCCCCCCTCCCCGCAACCAGGCCAGGAACCTGCGCAGAAGAGGAGCAGCAATGTTCTCCAGAGGTTCCCAGGATCGCTCCTCAGGACCGAAACCCTGCCAATCAATGAGAAAGTATGACCTACCTCTCACCCTCTTCATGGCCAAGATGTCTCTTACCTTGTACACATCATCATCAGAAGCAAGAGGAGGAGGAGTGCTACCGGTATCAGGGAAGTAGGGCGAGAGGATGACTGGTTTGACCAGGGATACATGGAAGGAGTTCGGGATGCGCATCGTGGCTGGAAGCTGCAGTTTATACAAGACTTTGTTGATCCGTTGGAGAACCTTGAAGGAACCGATGTACCGGGGACCCAACTTGTACGATGGGATCTTCAGCCGGATGTATTTGGAGGACAACCACACCATATCTCCTGGGGAGAAGTGAGGAGGATCAAGGCATCATTTGTCAGCATGTTTCTTCATCCAGAGAGAGGTACGTTCCAAGGATGTCTTGACGGCACTCCATATGTTGGAGAAGTCATTAGAGAGTGCATCAGCAGCAGGAACACCAGAACTAGATTGTACCGGCAGTGGTACGGCAGGCTGAAGACCATATACAACACGGAAGGGAGAACTGGAGGAGGATTCACTGACATGATGATTGTAGGAGAACTCAGCCCACGGGAGAAGCTTGAACCAGTCGTCATGATGGGAATTGACAAAGTGCTGAAGAAAGGATGTCAGAACTTGGTTGACTCGTTCGACTTGGCCGTTGGACTGAGGATTGTATGCGGATGAGAAGTCCAGAGACACTCCTAGTAGTTTGCAGAGCCCCCTCCAGAAGCATGAGGTGAATTGGGTTCCTCTGTCGGATACTATGTGCAGAGGAAAGCCGTGAAGTCTTAAAATGTGCTGAATAAACTTGTTTGCGAGTTCCAAAGTAGAGGGCAGTCTAGGCAAGGGGGCGAAGTGAGCCATTTTGGAGAAACAGTCCACCACGACCCAGATGACTGCATATCTGGAAGACAAGGGCAAGTCTGTGATAAAATCCATGGTGATATGCTGCCACAGGATGGACGAAACGGGCAGAGGCAAGAGACGACCAGAGGGCAACTGCTGTGGGGTCTTGTTGCGGGCACAGGACGGGCATGCTGACACAAAAGAGATGACGTCCTTGCGGAATGATGGCCACCAGTAGTGACGGGCAATCAGGCACCAGGTCTTCTTCTGGCCCCCATGTCCAGCCATGTCTAGGACAGATGATGGACTGGTCCTTCTCGTCCTCCTGCTCTGCAGGTACAAAGGACCGGGACAGGGCATCCGCCCGCATATTCTTGTCAGCTGGCGGGAAATGGAGTTGAAAGTCGAATCGGGCAAAAAACAGGGACCACTGGGTTTGTCGCGGATTCAGTATTCGGGCCGACTGCAGGTACGCCAGATTTTTATGGTCGGTGTAGATTATGACCGGATATATACCGCTCCCTCCAGTAGGTATCGCCACTCCTCCAGGGCCAACTTGATAACCAGGAGTTACCGATCGCCGATGGTATAGTTGCATTCTGGGACGGAGAAGGCCTTGGAGAAGAAGCTGCAGGTAACATTCTTCCGGAAGACGATTTCTGCATGAGGACGGCGCCTGAAGAGGAGGCGTCCACTTCCAACGTGAATTGTCGATTCAGCTCAGGTCTGTGGAGGACTGGAGCGGAGGCAAACACCTGTTTCAAGGAACGGAAGGCGTCCTCGGCTTCAGGAGACCACTCCTAGGGTTTCGCCCCTTTCCTAGTCATGGCGGATAGAAGGGCCGTCCGGGCCGCAAAGTGGGGGATGAATTGGCGATAATAGTTTGCGAATCCAAGGAAGCGCTGAATGGCTTTCAATCCGGTGGGAAGAGGCCATTTTAGGATGGAGGACACCTTCTCCGGATCCATCTGAAAACCCATATCAGAAATAATATAACCGAGAAAAGGAAAGGGCGTCTGTTCAAACACGCACTTCTCATACTTGGCGTACAGACGATTCTCTCGAAGCTTCTGCAGGACGAGACGCATATGCCTCCGTCCCGGGTGTCAAAGGCGGTCTTCCATTCATCGCCCGGGCGAATACGGACCAAGTTGTACGCTCCAAGGAGATCTAGTTTGGTAAAAATGCGGGCCCCTCTGAGCCGATCAAAGAGCTCCGGGATGAGAGGAAGAGGGTATTTGTTTTTCACGGTAATCTGGTTTAGACCCCTGTATTCGATGCATGGCCGGAAGGAACCATCCTTCTTTTTCACGAAGAAGAATCCGGTCCCTGCAGGGGATGCGGATCTCCGGATAAACCCCCTTGCCAGGTTCTCAGCGATGTATTCCGACATGGCCTGTGTCTCTGCTTGTGACAAGGGATAATTGTGCCCTCGGGGCGGAGTAGACCCTGGCTGCAGGTCTATGGCACAGTCATAGGGTCTATGCGGTGGCAATACCTCAGCTTCCTTTTTGTCAAAGACGTCCGCAAAGGACCAATAGGTGGACGGAAGTCTTGGTAGGGAATCCGGTGTCGGAGGCAGATGGAGTGGACGAACTGGCTGCAGACAAGTCTTGTGGCAGGCCTGGCCCCATCTAGTGACCTCCCCGGAATGCCAACTGACGACGGGTTCGTGTGCTTGCAGCCAAGGTAGTCCCAACAGGATTGGGTGAGCCAGGTTTGGCAGCACGTAGAATGCAATCTGTTCTGTGTGCAATGCGCCTATACGGTGTCCAGATCCGCCTCCGCAGTGAACCGGACCTCTTCTGATGTCACTTGGACTGTCAGTGGGACCAGGGATGAGAGGGACTTGGTGCCTAGGGTGGCCTCTCCTACCAACCTTAGGCCTTGGAGTTTCCCGGCCTCTCTGGACAGGAACGGATCTGGTGTGTGTTGTCTCCACAATAGAGGCATATACCCATAGCGAGCCGTTCTGCCCGGCGTAGTGCAGCTTGACCCAGACGATTCACTTGCATGGGCTCGGAGGTAGGAGTACCGGACGACCGCAACGGTGGGAGAAAGTTAGTCTTCGGAGTAGGAACATGGCGTACCGGTCTCCTCTCATGGATTGCTATCTGGGTTCGTTTTTGAAAGCGGAGGTCAATCCAGGAGGCCAGAGTGATTGGGCCATCCAGGGTGGTTGGTACATCACGACCGGCCAACTCGTCCTTGATGCGACTGGAAAGGCCCTTCCAGAAGGCGGCGGACAATGCTTCGTTATTCCAGCCGAGTTCGGAGGCAAGCGTGCGAAAATGAATGGAGTAATGGCCAACCTTTAGGGAGCCTTGGCATAACCGAAGGAGTGAAGAAGCCGCTGAGGTGGTGCATCCAGGCTCGTCAAAGGTTCTGCGAAAGGTCTCCAAAAATTCCTGAATGTTGTGGGTAACCGGATCTTCTCTCTCCCACAGGGGGTTCATCCAAGCCAACGCCTCCCCCTCCAGATGAGACATCAGGAAGGCCACCTTTGCTTGGTCCGAGGCAAACAGATGTGGGAGTAACTTGAAATTCAAGGAGCATTGGTTCAGAAAGCCTCTGCAGGTCTTGGGATCCCCAGCATAGCGAGGCGGAGCAGCGAGGCAGAGTTGCAACGCAGAGGGAGACACTGGTGTGGATGCTGTCACGATTTGTTGCGCCGACAGGGTTATGGCTATGGCCTGTAGAGTATTCAAATGATTGTCCACAGACGACATGAAAGTCAGCATGCGGATTTGGGTTTCATGCTGTCACACCAGTTCCTGTTGCAATCCAGCCAGCTGGGATGCCTGTATCTCGGTGGGGTCCATGGCTTGTTCAATCTATTACGTTCAGTCCATGAGTGCAATAAGCCATATCCTGTTCCAGGGATGCTGGCCCTTTAAGAAAAGGTGAATGAGCGTGCCCGTGCCCTAATGCGCGTGTGCGAAGCCTGGGAGCCAGAGGTAAGCACAGGAGGCCGAGGACAGGATGCAGAGGAGCCGGAGGCAAAGTCCCGAGTTGCAGCAAGGCAGGGGGACCGCCGAGCACGAAGCACGGGGGACGCAGGGGAGCAGGAGCGGGAGCCGCGGCCATGGTCGGTGAGCACGGGAACCAGGTCAGTGGGTACGGAGCGGCGACGGGACACCGGGACCAGATCAGTGGGTACGGAGCGGCGCCGGGACACCTAGACCGGATCAGTGGCTAGGGAGCGGTGCCGGGACACCGGTATATCATACAGCCTTTATTGGCTCCAGGTTCAGTGGAGACAGCCATTGATCACACTGGGCCTGGATAGCAGTCCACAACTCTGCAGCTGTATGACTGCATTCTCCATTGCAAATTAATTTAAGCACTGGTTCATTACGTTGACTTGCACACAGGATGTGGCCGAGCATTTTTGCTTTAAAAAAAATCAAGAGATGCATGAGTGACAGGCATGGGCCTCTTGATTCCAGAACCTTGGCACTACAGACAAAAGACAATTTGGAGACCCTACTTGGAGTTTCTATATTTCCAAACATTTAAGTCAGGCCACAGGAAAAGTGGTATCAATTGGCACAGACTACAAATAGTCTAACAAAGCAACCTGGATGCTTGGGACCAGCCCTGTAGCAAGGCTTGAACCAACATTTCTACCTTCACAAGAGACAGCAAGATAAAAGACAAGCATAGGGCTTATGCTCCCATACCCCTGGCAATACACCATTGCCTAGTCTGCACAGACTGGGCCTAGGGTAGCAAAATAATTGGAAATCCATGACTTTTTCATCTTTATGAAAGTAAGGCCATCTATGCTTTCCAGGGACAGCCGGATGTGCTTATCTATCAATACACCACTATCAGCGCTGAAGACACATTATGGCCGGCCAGGCCAAAACTTCATGCGACTGCAAAGCTCACAAGACTCTCTAATTTTTGAAGATCAAAATGCAAAGGGCCCAAGCCCCTCCTTATGGCATTGATATTGAGCTCTATATACTCTTACATCATCCTCTCCAGTCGATCACTATGTGTCAGACTTTTACTCTGTTCTGCTAGTGCATCAATGGTCTAAAAAATGTGTGCTAAACCTCACAGGAATTGCTTCTGCCACTTCAACTGCTGCTAATGTTTCTGCGTTGACGGTGCAAAAGTCCCGATGTTGGAATTCACAAGACAAGACACAACTTGGAGACCCATATTGAAGTTTTGATATTTAGAAACCTTTCAGGCAGAAAACAGGATAGCAAGAAATCAGCATCAATTCCACCCCATTTGCCCATAGTCTGTTTGAGCACTAGGAAAGTATGGTTATGCAACACACAGGATGTGGGCTGGCATTTCCATTTAAAAAAATCAAGAGATGAATGAGTGAATAGCATAGGCCTCTTGCTCACAAAACCCTGCCACTACACAAAAGACACAACTTGGAGAGCCATATTGGAGTCTTGATATTTAAAAACCTTTCAGGCAGACAGTGGGACTGCAAGACAGCGGCATCAATCCTCCCTCCCCATTTCCCTATAGTCTGTTTTCACACCAGGAAGTATGGTATATACAACACACAGGATGTGGCCTTGGTGTCTCACATAGGTCAAAAATCCCAGGCATGGCACTTCTGTAACACCTGATGGACTCAACTCACACCTACAATATCAAGTAAACAAATGTATTTTATGAGATCGGAGACGTGTGTGAGAATAGCTTCAGCGGTGATGCAGGAGGAGGATGAAGCAACAGGTGCGGTTCATTTTAGCACAGTAAGATTCTCACAGTAATGAATGTTGCTTGCACATGTTCCAGTTCATGCATGTAGTACTCAATTTCTTTTCATTTTTGTCTCTACTGACTCGTTGTTTACAACATTAGCAGATAACGAAAGTTGGGTCATCCTTTATGCTCTCAAAAAATACCCAGGCTAGGCAACCCTTCCTGCATACCCGTGACCGCTACCGGCCACAGCCAGAGTTGTGGTTGAGGATTAAGGGCTTCTCATGGTTACATCACTACCTGTTTGTATGAGAAGTGCAAGCATAACCTCCTCGGTTCCCTCCTCCTACTTATCTCCTGAGCTACACAGCTGCATGCCTCAAGTTTCACACCAAGTGTAATCTACAATTTAATTGTCAGGCTCTATGTTGTCCCACTCCTCCACTTCCTGACCTGACATCACATAACAGTATGGGGTGCTTCACACACAGCGAGCTCGCTGCCGAGATCGCTGCTGAGTCACGCTTTTTGTGACGCAGCAGTGACCTCATTAGCGATCTCGCTGTGTGTGACACTGAGCAGCGATCTGGCCCCTGCTGCGAGATCGCTGCTCGTTACACACAGCCCTGGTTCGTTTTCTTCAAAGCCGCTCTCCTGCTGTGACACACAGATCGCTGTGTGTGACAGCAAGAGAGCGACAAATGAAGCGAGCAGGGAGCAGGAGCCGGCGTCTGACAGCTGAGGTAAGCTGTATCCAAGATAAACATCGGGTAACCAAGGTGGTTACCCGATATTTACCTTAGTTACCAGCCTCTGCAGCTCTCACGCTGCCAGTGCCGGCTCCGGCTCTCTGCACATGTAGCTGCTGTACACATCGGGTTAATTAACCCGATGTGTACAGCAGCTAGGAGAGCAAGGAGCCAGCGCTAAGCAGTGTGCGCGGCTCCCTGCTCTCTGCACATGTAGCTGCATTACACATCGGGTTAATTAACCCGATGTGTACTGTAGCTAGGAGAGCAAGGAGCCAGCGCTCAGTGTGCGCGGCTCCCTGCTCCCTGCTCACACTGGTAACTAATGTAAACATCGGGTAACCATACCCGATGTTTACCTTAGTTACCAGTCTCCGCAGCTTCCAGACGGCGGCTCCGTGCAAGCGCAGCGTCGCTTGCACGTCGCTGCTGGCTGGGGGCTGTTCACTGGTCGCTGGTGAGATCTGCCTGTTTGACAGCTCACCAGCGACCATGTAGCGATGCAGCAGCGATCCTGACCAGGTCAGATCGCTGGTCGGATCGCTGCTGCATCGCTAAGTGTGAAGGTACCCTAAGTGTGCACCTCAGGTATCTTAATCTCATTATCATCACCTCCACAAAGGGGGTTAATGTCAGCTAATGAGGTTGGGGATCTTGCTTGGAACCTACTTCACCTAGACCAGGATCCAACTGACAAAGATTTTGGGCAACAGTGCAGATGCTTTCCTCCTCTTGAGTTTGGGAATCTTTGAAGCACAACTCTGATGCCCATGGGAAACAATGTGTGAACAGCTCTGCAGATTCACCCATGTGTGGTTAACCACAGTCAGTTTGCCGGTTGGAGATTTGTGATGTGGGGGGGTGATGAAATTGTGGTGGCACCTCTGAGGAATGAACTGTGTGTGATGTTGAGATGCAGGAAGAGGAGGAGAAGCCACTTGATGCAGCACTTGCTGTCCAGGCTAGCACATGCTATCAGCCTCAGTTAGACATTGAAACAATGTGTGGCTGCCAAAGAAATCTAGTGTAGTAGGCTTTCCAGTAATGGAAGTTGTTCTTATTCCTCTTGAGATAGGATGAGCTGGTGTTTGGTCATTAGAGCTTTGACTAACAGAACTTCCCACACGTACACCTCCCACACCACGCCTATTCACTCTTCGTCATGATTTTCCTCTTGTGGTTGATGTATCCTTCCCCTTTCAAACAGATATATTGCAACCCTATGGCCACAGACACCTGCCAAAAAAGATAAATTATTTATTTCATGCCTGAGTTAGCAATATTGCGAAAGCACTGAAATGTACTAACTCCAAATGTGGTTCACTGCATAGCTTTCAGCAGACCCTGAAAAGTGCCCAGACCCTTTTAGCTACTTTACTAGCAAATTAACAACAGGCAGTACTTTCTAACAATACCCACAAATGTGATTGACTGTTTAGCAGGCAATGAAAAGTGGAAAGACCTAGTTCACTAGAAAATATATAGCAGGCACTACTAAATAAAAATACCTGTAACCCCTTTTACTTAAGAGGAAGGCATCATGGATCCTGAAGTTGGAAAAGAGACATCCATGTGGTTTAAATTTTAAAACATATTTGTTTTTTCTCTGTTAAGATTTTCCATGTCTACCAACTTTTAGGTTTTTTGCTTTGTAGGTTTTTTTTATTGTTTTATTATTTTTTTTTGCATTTTTTTTTGCATTTTCTTTTCTTTTCTGCATCATTATTTAGTAACTTCCAGGACAACGGTATGTATTATGTATTCCATAACAGTGATAATGGATATGTTTTTTCATCCACAATCTGTAAGTAAGTCTGTCAAGTTTTCTGCATCTAATTTTTTATTCTATATTACAATGTTTTTTCTTCATTCAAGCAATGATCGTCTGTCGGTATGTAGTTTAGATTACGCTAAACACTCAGTATGAGATGTTTCAATTTATACTGCAATATTTCATCATTATTTCCATTCATTTTTTGGATGGTTTATATGTTTGTTATTTCTATATTGCAATATTCATGAAGACTAGATATCCAGTGTATTCTTTATAATAACCCTTGAGATTATGTTTGCTGATTTTTTTTACATTTCTTTACCTTGTTGGGATGGTTTATGAGCTTTGATATACCTGGTTGAATTTTGCCTGCTGATCCATCCTATGTGATGGTATTGAGGACACCTTGTTTGACTGACCATGAGCTTTCCAGGATTAACTCTGCCTACTGATCCTTTCACTCGGAGTTTTCAAGATATATGTTGAATGTCTATGAGTTTTCCTGCACATATTTGGACTGCTGACTTACCTACCTAATTATACTGAAGACACATTGTTTGAATGCCTATGAGCTTTCCTGGACTAAATTTGGCTAAGATTTATTATCTCATGTTATTAAAGATTGTTGTCGATGGCTTCGAATGGATGCTGGGTGGGTTTATCCACTATTATATACAGTTCATGTGCTTTTTGGTTATTATTTATTTGAGCTTTATGAATTTTTGGATATAATGAATTAAATACGCTTTTTATTTTTGGGCATTTGTACTGCATTTATATTTTTCTATATTTGTTTATTATTGTTATGGATATGTAATGCGGACCTGTGTTATGCACATACACAGATAAATGCATTTATGCCTACATATCCTTTTTCGAAAACAGGTTTTGTTTTATATGCAAATAAATTCTTATTTTTTTTGGTTTCCATTAGACAATGACTACAACTAGTCTTTGTTCAGGGCAACATGTCCCTTAGCAATGTCATGGTTAAGGTTGTTTGTGAGAGTTATCTCACCTTCTGTGTATTTGTCTAAACATTTAATATTTAATGCCTTCTAATATGAAGAGATATGTCAGGATAAGAGCTGTTTTCCACTCGAAACGCGTAGACCTCTGTCTACACTTCTGTTTTAACGTTTTTTCCTTTTTTATGGATTTGGAATAAAGTTTTGCTTTTTATGTGGATTCTGCTAAGACTTTCTTCTTTTTATCAGTAACTAACAATACATACCAATGTGATCATTTTGAGTAGGCAATGAAGACTGACAAGACCTTTTTACCTAGTTCACTACCAAACTGACAATAGGCAGTGCTAACAATACCTAGAAATGAAGTGATTGACTGGCTATTTGGGAGCAGGCTGTAGTAAGTAGCAATAGCTATTTAGATCCTTCACTGGCAACTCTTTAGCAGGCACTGACAAGTAGCTATCCCTATTTCTATCATTAAATGCTGATTTATGGCATACAGCTTTCCCTAAACCTGCACATCCGTATTCAACACTATTGCTCCTCTCTGTAACACAGCTACCTATCATTCAACCCCTAGCTAAGCTGTCTGCCAGCAGCATTGGCAGTAGCAGCTTCTCGAACATTTCACATTCACAAAATGGCACTGAGACCACATGTCCACAATTTATATCCAGACAGACATGTGACTTAGACAGCCAATAACACAAGCCCTTTTGTCAGAACCTTGTAGATGTTTGCTGTGCCGTGATTGGCTGCAGGAACATCCGCCAATAAAGTTAAGAAAAAAAATGTCGAAGAGTGTGTCTGGCTTCTCTCGAGTCCTCAACCCCTCCAATCATTAAACACATAACCCCATTCATCATACAGCACCACAATCCTATACAAAAGCATAATATATTACTAAAAAAAACATTTTTTTAAATGCAATCTCGGATCAAACAAAACAGATCATTACTGACTTTTGGGGAAAGTGTGAAAAGTATTTTTTTTGGCATATGCAGGGGGAACTGTGGGCTTAGATATAGGTTGAAGGACAGTGGTAATAAAGCAGTTAAGGGGATTCGGTTACCAGGTTTTTGCTCCCCCACCTGAGAGCAGCATAATATAGAGACAGAGACCCTGATTCCAGTAATGTGTCACTTACTGAGCTGCTTGCTGTTAATTTGATGTTTTCTCTGCTGCAGACCTAGCAGTTATACAGAGCTCATGAACATGCTGGACTACCTGGCAGCATGCCAAGTCCTCTAATAATAATCTACTGCTGATTAAACAGGAATTTTTTTAAAACTACACGAAGCAGCTCAGTATGTGACACATCACTGGAATCTAGGTCTCTGCCCCTACATTATGCTGCTCTCAGATTAGGTGGCAAAAACCTAGTGAAAGAGTCCCTTAAAGGCTTTGTTCCTACAATGAACTTTTGATGAGTTTATTATGTTGCAGATTTTCTGCACATATTAATTAATTTATGTTACATGCAGGTTTTTTTAAATTACATTTTAGAGTATTTTTGATGCTGTGATTTCTGTGTTTTAGGGCGCTTTTCCACTTGCAATTTTCATCGGATTACACTTGCACCAGTGTTAATCATGGAGGCAGTTTCTTATTTTCTTTTATTTCTCGACATGAATCGTGCTCTCGGTGCAATCGCAGCATGCTGCATTTTGCAGCGAGCCTCGGCTCATGCACCCCCTACAAGTCTATGGGAGTGTGTGAAACATTGCACTGCACTCGCATGTTATGCGACTGCAGTTCGATATACGCAGAGACAGACAGCGGAGGAGATGGGGAGAAAGTGTTCCATCCCTCTTCTCCGAGGCTGTGATACAATCGCAAAATTGCATCACAGTCACATGACCCTTGGCTGACACCCACAGCAGAGTGTCATTAGCATATCACTTTGGTTGCTCTCGCATCGGAAGTAGAACACAAGTGAAAAAGAGCCCTTATTGGTGGTTCCAGTGTTAAATTAAGTTGATTTGCTTTTGATACGTTCTGGTATTTGGCACTGACAAAAGTTCATGTGTTAAATATGTAGCACCCCTGAGACTGGTCGCTACTTGGTATATTATTATATTCTTCCTGGGCAGGAAGAGGTTAGCCCAGTAAGTTTACACACACCTCACATGACCGTGCAGCAGAGATGCCCTCCCCAATGGGGACTGGGTTCAGGTTTGGGTCATTATGGGCACCCCTTAAAGGCTGCCTGGCATCCTGGATAACAGGATGCCAGGCAGCCTAAGGGCTTCCCAGATCCACTGGACCTGGAGAACCAGGGTCAGGTATAAGCAGTCACTAGGAAAGAGTTAATAATTTCTCTCACATAGCTCGTCCAATCACAGCTAGGAAGTGACTCAGCCAGTTCCTAGCAGACCCAGGTCACCATAACAACAATCTGGATCCTTGCAAAGGTTTGAGAGCTGGAGTAGAAGTAAGTTACAGAGCAAACAGGAAGTCGAGGGCAGTTCCAGTCAGACAAAGCAGAGACGCTGGGGAGGTGTCGCCTGCCAGGAACCCCTTGGGGAGGCAGAACAGAACCGTCTGGGATGTAACACCACACTGACCTCTGCAGGAGTCTCCTGCAGAGGGGAACCAGCCAGACCGGGGCTAGTAACCCCTGGAGGGATGGGACCCGGTACCAGTAGTCATGGGCTAAAGGAGTACAGTCATTGGGAGAGTACGGGGAGTACTCACAGGAGTGAGCACGGCAGGGTGCAGAACTCTAGGTCAGACAGACACTCCAGGCTCATCTGATAACTCTGTCCGGTGAGGGGATCTCCACGGTCCCTCACCAACCTAAGAGCCCAGAGCACAGCAGCAAAGGGAGAACCCAGGGATCTGAGGGATCAGAGGTCCAACCCAGACAAGGTTCAAGCTGCCTGCATATGGGCCAAGACTGAAAGACTAGGAGGGGACCCTAAACGCTTCAGTCTACAGGGACCCACCAAGTCCAGAGTAGTGCACGGAGGAGAGAGCCCACTTACCAGACCGGACCGGACCTCTGACCTGCACGGGATTGACCGGAGTCTCTGATGGTGAGAACCAGCACCTGGGGCGCGATACTAGCTTACCAGTGAATAAAAGCACCTGGAACCTGCACCCAGTGACTCTGTGAGTAAACGTCGCCGCCCTGCGCTCTGGCGCTCCCGTGGACTGCTGCCCCATTCTCACCAACCTCCCGGGGTAATCCCGCTCTGCCTGTGGGGAGCGATACCATCTTGACTGCACCCAACACCTGCCCCCTAGATACACTCTTTAACAGCGACTAATCCCTGGCCGCGCATCACGGGCGGTGCTGCAAAGCATCCCCCATTCCCATCCAACACTGCCCTGGTAAAGGAACAGTCACAGGAAGGGTCTGCGGCGGAGAAGGCCTAGACCCAGTCGCCATTGCAACTGGCGACATGCTTCCCAGGGACCCGTCACCCTCCTTCCATCCCCATTTACACTGGAAACCTGTTTGTTGTTGTTTTTTTCCATGTAACCGACAGGGCCATGGAGCCGGGTCAGGCTGTCACAGCAACCCCAAGAAACCACTGGTCCGGTGTCGAGTATCCTAAGGCCCCATGGGGCTCTACAATTACATGCATCTATGATATGTTTCCGCAGAGAAAGCACACTAAAAATGCGTGCGGGTTTTTTGCTTGTAGATTTCCTGCATCTAGTTCAATTCTCTGGGGAAAATGAGCACATAAACGTCAGCATACCCGCAAGAGAAAACTGACCTGTCACTGAATAGAAACACGCACCGCAGGTCATTTTATACAATGTAAAAAGAAGCAGAATATACATGAGATGTGTATAAATCTCATCTACCTTGCTGGAACTGTAAGATGCTGTGTTTTGGAAGCAGCAAAAATAAACAGTATCATAAACTCTCCAAAAAGTCATGGTGGGCACACAGCCAAAAATAAACAACACTAGGATTTAGATGGATTTTCTAAAAATATGTCAATTCAGAAAACTTCCCATGTTTTTTTTAAACATTAGTACTAATAACCATGTTTTTGCAAATAAGAAGTACTTTGAAAAAATGCAAATGGAAGGTTTTATCAAACTTCATAAACATTGAACATATAACACAGATGCCACAGATTGCAGGTGATGTGCTATTTTAGAAGGAAACAGTTTTCCCTGTAGCAATATCCAGGCATTGATATAAGAGAATCTTCACCTGACCTTGAGTGTGGTGTCAGATCAGATTATGTGGTTGCTTTTGTCATTTAAAGCCTTTGGATCTAACACTCATTTCCTAGATCTAGCAGAACATCAGACCAAACAGGCATCTGTCAGAAAGAGTTCCCACAGGTTCTTTACTCTCTTCTTATTATGAGCCAGACTGAAAACATTTCTCTCAGCTGTTACATAAGAGAAGGTTCACACTGAGGATCCAACCCAACGCCACTTTTTGAAATAATTTTATTTCTATTTTGCATTTCAATGTTGAATATTTTAGAAGAGTCATACGCAAACTAGGCATTATGTTACATGGGCATTCCAGTTTCAGAAAATACTTCTTACTGTGGAAAGCAAAATTATGTCTTTTTTTAATACATCCCCAATATATTACTTGATCATCAGATCTTTGCTGAAGTCAGTGATTGAAAACCAATATTGTTTACTTAAAAAGATGATAAATTGTCTTGCCCATGTGATTAAGATATTGTACAGGTGCTGAAAATATTATAGCACAGTGATCAATGATGTCTTTTGTAATGAGTGCACTTGTTAAGGGGACTTTACACGCAACGACGTCGCTAACGAGATGTCGTTGGGGTCACGGAATTCGTGACGCATATCCGGCGTCGTTAGCGACGTCGTTGCGTGTGAAACCTACGAACGACCGCTAACGATCAAAATTACTCACCTAATCGTTGATCGTTGACACGTCGTCCTAATTAGAGATGAGCGAACCGGTCCCGGTTCGGCTCGAGGTCGGTTCGCCGAACGGAGGTCCCGTTCGAGTTCGGCTCGTCGAACGTTCGACGAACCGAACTCGAACTGCATAGGAAACAATGGCAGGCAATCACAAACACAGAAAAACACCTAGAAAACACCCTCAAAGGTGTCCAAAAGGTGACAAACAACTCACAACACATGGGAAAGTGACAAGGACATATACTCATGCGAAAACAAAAGAGCTGGACAAGGAAAAAGAGGAGGACACACAGATATATGAGTATATGCAAGGAAACATCGATTCCATTAATGTGCAACTTGAGCCCTGCTCAATTTTGGCTTCCAATCTGGATAGATTGCCTGAGCTCGCCACGTACGCCTTGGGGATCTTGTCGTGTCCTGCAGCCAGCGTTCTCTCGGAACCTGTCTTCAGTGCTGCTGGGGGTCTGCTGGCAGATAAGCACACGTGTCTGTCCACTGACAATGTGGACATGGCTCTCAGAGGACTTTTCTTCCCCTGGGTCAGCCAGGGGACGGGAAAGGCACGCGTATTTTTGAGAGTGCTTCATGCAAAGCATCTTTTTCATTTTGAAAAGGGGCATCAACTGATGTCAGTCAAGTGGGGTGTGTGTGGCCCAATTAGTGGAAACGAGGGAGACTGTGGTTGGAGTCCCCTCGCTGTGTTTCTAAAAGAACCAAGATGAACAAGTCATGGCTCTCAGAGGACTTTTCTTCCCCTGGGTCAGCCAGGGGACGGGAAAGGCACGCGTATTTTTGAGAGTGCTTCATGCAAAGCATCTTTTTCATCTTGAAAATTGGGTCAACTGATGCTAGTCAAGTGGGGTGTGTGTGGCCCATTTAGTGGAAACGAGGGAGACTGTGGTTGGAGTCCCCTCGCTGTGTTTCTAAAAGAACCAAGATGAACAAGTCATGGCTCTCAGAGGACTTTTCTTCCCCTGGGTCAGCCAGGGGACGGGAAAGGCACGCGTATTTTTGAGAGTGCTTCATGCAAAGCATCTTTTTCATCTTGAAAATTGGGTCAACTGATGCCAGTCAAGTGGGGTGTGTGTGGCCCATTTAGTGGAAACGAGGGAGACTGTGGTTGGAGTCCCCTCGCTGTGTTTCTAAAAGAACCAAGATGAACAAGTCATGGCTCTCAGAGGACTTTTCTTCCCCTGGGTCAGCCAGGGGACGGGAAAGGCACGCGTATTTTTGAGAGTGCTTCATGCAAAGCATCTTTTTCTTTTTCAAAAGGGGGCTCAACCGATGCCAGTCAAGTGGGGTGTGTAGGGCCCAGTTAGTGGAAACGAGGGAGACTGTGGTTGGAGTCCCCTCGCTGTGTTTCTAAAAGAACCAAGATGAACAAGTCATGGCTCTCAGAGGACTTTTCTTCCCCTGGGTCAGCCAGGGGACGGGAAAGGCACGCGTATTTTTGAGAGTGCTTCATGCAAAGCATCTTTTTCATCTTGAAAATTGGGTCAACTGATGCCAGTCAAGTGGGGTGTGTGTGGCCCATTTAGTGGAAACGAGGGAGACTGTGGTTGGAGTCCCCTCGCTGTGTTTCTAAAAGAACCAAGATGAACAAGTCATGGCTCTCAGAGGACTTTTCTTCCCCTGGGTCAGCCAGGGGACGGGAAAGGCACGCGTATTTTTGAGAGTGCTTCATGCAAAGCATCTTTTTCTTTTTCAAAAGGGGGGTCAACCGATGCCAGTCAAGTGGGGTGTGTGTGGCCCAGTTAGTGGAAACGAGGGAGACTGTGGTTGGAGTCCCCTCGCTGTGTTTCTAAAAGAACCAAGATGAACAAGTCATGGCTCTCAGAGGACTTTTCTTCCCCTGGGTCAGCCAGGGGACGGGAAAGGCACGCGTATTTTTGAGAGTGCTTCATGCAAAGCATCTTTTTCTTTTTCAAAAGGGGGCTCAACCGATGCCAGTCAAGTGGGGTGTGTGTAGCCCAGTTAGTGGAAACGAGGGAGACTGTGGTTGGAGTCCCCTCGCTGTGTTTCTAAAAGAACCAAGATGAACAAGTCATGGCTCTCAGAGGACTTTTCTTCCCCTGGGTCAGCCAGGGGACGGGAAAGGCACGCGTATTTTTGAGAGTGTTTCATGCAAAGGATCTTTTTCATCTTGAAAATTGGGTCAACTGATGCCAGTCAAGTGGGGTGTGTGTGGCCCAGTTAGTGGAAACGAGGGAGACTGTGGTTGGAGTCCCCTCGCTGTGTTTCTAAAAGAACCAAGATGAACAAGTCATGGCTCTCAGAGGACTTTTCTTCCCCTGGGTCAGCCAGGGGACGGGAAAGGCACGCGTATTTTTGAGAGTGCTTCATGCAAAGCATCTTTTTCATCTTGAAAATTGGGTCAACTGATGCCAGTCAAGTGGGGTGTGTGTGGCCCATTTAGTGGAAACGAGGGAGACTGTGGTTGGAGTCCCCTCGCTGTGTTTCTAAAAGAACCAAGATGAACAAGTCATGGCTCTCAGAGGACTTTTCTTCCCCTGGGTCAGCCAGGGGACGGGAAAGGCACGCGTATTTTTGAGAGTGCTTCATGTAAAGCATCTTTTTCTTTTTCAAAAGGGGGCTCAACCGATGCCAGTCAAGTGGGGTGTGTGTGGCCCAGTTAGTGGAAACGAGGGAGACTGTGGTTGGAGTCCCCTCGCTGTGTTTCTAAAAGAACCAAGATGAACAAGTAGAGTTGAGCGCGGTTCGTGGTTCGTGGTTCTCCAGTTCTAGGCTCGAGTGATTTTGGGGCATGTTCTAGATCGAACTAGAACTCGAGCTTTTTGCAAAAGCTCGATAGTTCTAGAAACGTTCGAGAACGGTTCTAGCAGCCAAAAAACAGCTAAATCATAGCTTGGTTTCTGCTGTAATAGTGTAAGTCACTCTGTGAATCAAACTATTATCACATTTCAGTGTATAGTGTGCGTGAACAGCGCCTTCAGATCACTGCTGTTTCTATAATGGCGATCGCCATTTTTTTTTTTTTTTTTCTTGTCTTCCTTCCCTAAGCGCGCGCGTCTTGTGGGGCGGGCCAGCATGTCAGCCAATCACAGACACACACACAGCTAAGTGGACTTTGAGCCAGAGAAGCAACGGCATGTGTGATAGGATCTGCATGTCACATGTCCCTGCATTATAAAACCGGACATTTTCTTCACGGACGCCATTATCTGCCTTCTGCGTCTTTGGTGTCAGACATCACTGTCGCAGCTCCGTCTTGAGTCCTATCGCTGATACAGCTGTATGCGCTGCATACACAGCGTTAGACAGCATAGGGAGAGCACTTTATAGCAGTCCTTTTAAGGGCTCAAACCGGCAGGGTCAGAGTTAAGGTGACAGGTCCTGAAAACAGCGCCAGCGTCTGTGCAGCCAAGGTCAGGGATTTCCTCCCTGCATTTCACCATTAGGAGGGAATAGAAAGGCAGGCTTCCATTCCTCTACCCAGAGCACCACAATCCTGTCACTGTACCCTCTTGTCCTCTGCACACTCCAACTCATAACTAAGCCATTATACTAGCAAACACTCAGTGTACCTAGTGGCATCCTATCTGTGGCTATTGGACTTTGCTATAGTCCCACTAGTGCAAAGACATTTGCAGAGCACGTCTGCCTGCATTGCACACTACAACTAATTATAACTAAGCCATTATACTAGCAAACACTCAGTGTACCTAGTGGCATCCTATACGTGGCTATTGGACTTTGCTATAGTCCCACTAGTGCCAAGACATTTGCAGAGCGCATCTGCCTGCGTTGCACACTCCAACTAATTATAACTAAGCCATTATACTAGCAAACACTCAGTGTACCTAGTGGCATCCTATACGTGGCTATTGGACTTTGCTATAGTCCCACTAGTGCCAAGACATTTGCAGAGCGCATCTGCCTGCGTTGCACACTCCAACTAATTATAACTAAGCCATTATACTAGCAAACACTCAGTGTACCTAGTGGCATCCTATACGTGGCTATTGGACTTTGCTATAGTCCCACTAGTGCCAAGACATTTGCAGAGCGCATCTGCCTGCGTTGCACACTCCAACTAATTATAACTAAGCCATTATACTAGCAAACACTTAGTGTACCTAGTGGCATCCTATACGTGGCTATTGGACTTTGCTTTAGTCCCACTAGTGCCAAGACATTTGCAGAACGCATCTGCCTGCGTTGCACACTCCAACTAATTATAACTAAGCCATTATACTAGCACACACTCAGTGTACCTAGTGGCATCCTATACGTGGCTATTGGACTTTGCTATAGTCCCACTAGTGCCAAGACATTTGCAGAGCGCATCTGCCTGCGTTGCACACTCCAACTAATTATAACTAAGCCATTATACTAGCAAACACTTAGTGTACCTAGTGGCATCCTATACGTGGCTATTGGACTTTGCTTTAGTCCCACTAGTGCCAAGACATTTGCAGAACGCATCTGCCTGCGTTGCACACTCCAACTAATTATAACTAAGCCATTATACTAGCACACACTCAGTGTAGCTAGTGGCATCCTATACGTGGCTATTGGACTTTGCTATAGTCCCACTAGTGCCAAGACATTTGCAGAGCGCATCTGCCTGCGTTGCACACTCCAACTAATTATAACTAAGCCATTATACTAGCAAACACTTAGTGTACCTAGTGGCATCCTATACGTGGCTATTGGACTTTGCTTTAGTCCCACTAGTGCCAAGACATTTGCAGAACGCATCTGCCTGCGTTGCACACTCCAACTAATTATAACTAAGCCATTATACTAGCACACACTCAGTGTAGCTAGTGGCATCCTATACGTGGCTATTGGACTTTGCTATAGTCCCACTAGTGCCAAGACATTTGCAGAGCGCATCTGCCTGCGTTGCACACTCCAACTAATTATAACTAAGCCATTATACTAGCACACACTCAGTGTACCTAGTGGCATCCTATACGTGGCTATTGGACTTTGCTATAGTCCCACTAGTGCCAAGACATTTGCAGAGCGCATCTGCCTGCGTTGCACACTCCAACTAATTATAACTAAGCCATTATACTAGCACACACTCAGTGTACCTAGTGGCATCCTATACATGGCTATTGGACTTTGCTATAGTCCCACTAGTGCCAAGACATTTGCAGAGCGCATCTGCCTGCGTTGCACACTCCAACTAATTATAACTAAGCCATTATACTAGCAAACACTTAGTGTACCTAGTGGCATCCTATACGTGGCTATTGGACTTTGCTATAGTCCCACTAGTGCCAAGACATTTGCAGAGCGCATCTGCCTGCGTTGCACACTCCAACTAATTATAACTAAGCCATTATACTAGCAAACACTCAGTGTACCTAGTGGCATCCTATACGTGGCTATTGGACTTTGCTATAGTCCCACTAGTGCCAAGACATTTGCAGAGCGCATCTGCCTGCGTTGCACACTCCAACTAATTATAACTAAGCCATTATACTAGCACACACTCAGTGTACCTAGTGGCATCCTATACGTGGCTATTGGACTTTGCTTTAGTCCCACTAGTGCCAAGACATTTGCAGCACGTCTGCCTGCGTTGCACACTCCAACTAATTATAACTAAGTTACATTGTCAGGGATATTTATTCTTTATTATTCTGCTGTTAATAAAGCTAGACCACCACTGCAATCTTCACCACCTCTCAATTTTTACTACCACATTTTCAGTCCACAATCTTGTCGCAATCAACATGAGTGGCAAAATGACAGATGCTGGTGGAAAGGGGAAGAGGCGTGGTGGAAAAGGCAAAAAAAGTTTTGTCAGTGGGGAAGGTGGCAAAGCTCCATTATCATCTGCTGCAGATAGACCATCTACTAGCAAAAGTAAGATGTCTACTACTTATTGTGGACAATCCGATGTGCTCCCTTTTTTACGGACACGAACAAGAGGAACAAAGGTAGATGATGGGCAAAAAAGGAAAATGCTTGAATGGATCTCAAGTGGTCCAACAAGTGCCCTCTCAGCCACTTCAAGTACCGCATCCAAAAAACACCAGTCCTCTGAGTTGTCATCCCAATCACACTTGATTTCTCCCAGCTCTGAAGTCTCCATCAGCCCTGCACAGTATGGTGGAACTGAGATGGCTGAGTCTGCAGAGCTGTTCAGTCACACTATAGCCTGGGAATCAGAGGTCTGCTCCCAAGCTACAGTGAGTACAGAACAGGAAATGGTCTGCAGTGAGGCCCAGAACCTTTGTGACTCTGATTCAGGCCGTGAGGACCAAGTTTCTGAGCATAATGTTGACCCTTTGTCACAAACTGTAACACCTGTGGTTATAGACAATGAGGAACATACTGATGAAGATGAGACGCAGATACCCGATTGGGATGACAACTTAAATATTCGGTCAGGGCAAGAAGAGGCTCGGTCTGAGGGGGAGGGGAGTGCAAACACAACAATTGATGATGACGTTCTAGATCCCACCTACTGTCAACCCCCAGTCAGGCACTCGAGGAGGTCAACAGAGGCGGTGGAGGAGGATGCAACCGACGACGAAGTTACCTTGCGCCTTCCTGGACAGAGTCGGAGCACTGGTAGCACGTCTACAACTGCATCCTCAGCCACCACTCTGCCTATGAGCATTATTCGGGGTGGATCAACAGGTCGCATGGCCTCTAAGCCTTGCCTAGCCTGGTCCTTTTTTCACATCGAAAAAGATCGCCCAACTCATGTGATATGTAACATTTGTCATGATTCTGTTAGTAGAGGTCAAAACCTCAGCAGTTTGACAACTTCTTCCATGAATCGTCACATGACTAAATATCATAAGTCCCGGTGGGAAGCTCACCGTGCTGCAATGCGGCCTAGCGGAGCGAACCATCCACCGCCCGCCCCTTCCAGTGCATCCGCGCGCTCTTCATCTTCTAGGACTGTGGGGACAGCTGTCACACCTGTTTTTCCACGCAAAACTTCCACCACTGTAACCGCAACAGGCAGTTTGCTTGTAAGGTCGTCAGTTGGTTTGGAAGGGGAAACAAGTGAGTGTGTACAGCTCTCTCAGACATCGATAGCACCAACGTTGGATGAAGGCAACATCATGTCTCCGCCTGCACTTTCCTCACAAACCTGCATTTTTCCAGGGACACCCTACTCAACACCGTCTACACACAGCAGCCAGATCTCTGTCCCTCAGATGTGGTCAAATAAAAGGCCACTTCCTCCGACCCATGACAAAGCTAAGAGGTTGACTCTATCCCTCTGTAAGCTGTTGGCTACCGAAATGCTGCCTTTCCGCCTAGTGGACACACAGGATTTTAGAGACCTTATGTCTGTCGCTGTGCCCCAGTACCAGATGCCTAGTCGCCACTACTTCTCTAAGAAAGGTGTGCCCGCGCTACACCAGCATGTCGCACACAACATCACCGCTTCCTTGAGAAACTCTGTGTGTGAACGGGTGCATTTCACCACCGATACTTGGACCAGTAAGCATGGACAGGGACGTTACATGTCGCTGACTGGGCACTGGGTAACTATGGTGATAGATGGTGAAGGGTCTGCTGCACAAGTCTTGCCGTCCCCACGACTTGTGTGTCAATCCTCTGTCTGTCCAAGTTCCGCCACTGCTTCTGCATCCTCCACCTCATCTGGGTCCTCCACCTCCGCCCCAAGCCTGCCTGGTCAGGCCACCAGCGTTCTCACTGCACAGAAGGAATCACGCACCCCTCATTACTATGCTGGCAGCAGAGCGCAACGGCATCAGGCGGTCTTTAGCTTGACATGTCTTGGTAATAAGAGTCACACAGCTGAGGAGTTGTGGTCAGCTCTGCGGTCCGAGTTTAATAAATGGTTGTCTCCACTCAACCTGCAGCCTGGTAAGGCCGTGTGCGACAATGCTGCAAACCTGGGTGCGGCCCTTCGCCTGGGCAAGGTGACACACGTACCTTGTATGGCTCACGTGTTGAACCTTGTCGTGCAGCAATTTTTAACACACTATCCCGGCCTAGATGGCCTTCTGAACAGGGCACGAAAACTGTCTGCTCACTTCCGCCGTTCAAGCGCCGCAGCTGAGCGACTTGCATCGCTCCAGAAGTCTTTCGGCCTGCCGGTTCATCGCCTGAAATGCGATGTGGCGACACGCTGGAATTCAACTCTCCACATGTTACAGCGACTGTGGCAGCACCGCAGAGCCCTGGTGCAATACGTCATGACGTATAGCCTGGGCCAACGAGATGCAGAGGTGGGGCAGATCACCCTGATGGAGTGGTCTCAGATCAAGGACCTATGCACCCTTCTGCACAGTTTCGACATGGCGACGAATATGTTTAGCGCTGACAATGCCATTATCAGCATGACGATTCCAGTCATTTACATGCTGGAGCACACGCTAAACACTATTCGGAGTCAGGGGGTGGGACAACATGAAGGGGAGGAACTACAGGAGGATTCATATGCGCAAGGGACAACAACATCACCAAGGTCCAGACGTTCATCATCACCAACGCAGCAGGCATGGGACCAAGGGGGACAGGGATCGACAAGGGCGCATAGTAGCAGGCGAAATGTTGAGCAAGGTGCAGGAGAACATGAAGAAATGGAGGACGAACTGTCCATGGACATGGAAGACTCAGCGGATGAGGGAGACCTTGGTCAAATTTCAGTTGAAAGAGGTTGGGGTCAGATGTCAGAGGAAGAAAGAACGGGTAGCACCTCTATGCCACAAACACAGCGTGGACTTGGTCCGCATGGCTGCGCAAGACACATGAGTGCCTTTTTGTTGCACTACCTCCAACATGACAGTCGTATTGTCAAAATTAGAAGTGATGATGACTACTGGATTGCCACACTATTAGATCCCCGGTACAAGTCCAAATTTTGTGACATAATTCCAGCCATAGAAAGGGACGCACGTATGCAGGAGTATCAGCAGAAGCTGTTACTAGATCTTAGCTCGGCTTTTCCACCAAACAACCGTGCAGGTGCAGGGAGTGAATCTCCCAGTTGTAACTTGACAAACATGGGACGGTCTCGTCATCTTCAACAGTCTACCCGTACCAGTAGGACCGTATCTGGTGCCGGTAACAGCAATTTTATGGAATCTTTTCATAATTTTTTTAGACCCTCTTTTGCAAGGCCACCAGAGACAACAAGTCTGACACATAGTCAACGGCTGGAGAGGATGATACAGGAGTATCTCCAAATGAACATCGATGCCATGACTGTGCAACTGGAGCCTTGCTCCTTTTGGGCTTCAAACCTAGAAAAATGGCCAGAGCTCGCAACTTACGCCTTGGAGATTTTGTCGTGTCCAGCTGCCAGCGTTGTCTCTGAACGTGTATTCAGTGCTGCTGGGTGTGTGCTGACAGATAAGCGCACGCGTCTGTCCAGTGACAATGTGGACAGACTGACGTTCATCAAAATGAACAAGTCATGGATCCAGAAGGAATTTACTACCCCTGTGTCATCCTGGGGAGAGTAAATGCTTGTTGATTTGGAATGTGCTTGATGCAAATCAAAACATCCTGTTTGCAACTAGGGCTGCTGCCACTGAATGGGTGGGTGTGTGGGGCCCAATTTTTGGAAAAAAAGGGAGACTCCGCTTGGAGTAACCCTTGCTTGCTGTGTTTTTAAAAGAAGCCAAGATGAACAGAGCTGGGATCAGGAAAGACTTTGCTACCTACCCCGGTGTCATCCTGGGGACGGATAAGAATGACGTATTTTTGAATGTGCTTGATGCAAATCTAGCTGTGAAGTGTACAACTGGGGCACAACTGCTGCCACTGAATGGGTGGGTGTGTGGGGCCCAATTTTTGGAAAAAAAGGGAGACTCCGCTTGGAGTAACCCTTGCTTACATTGTTTTTAAAAGAAGCCAAGATGAACAAGTCATGGGTCAGCAAAGACTTTGCTACCTACCCCGGTGTCATCCTGGGGACGGATAAGAATGACGTATTTTTGAATGTGCTTGATGCAAATCTAGCTGTGAAGTGTACAACTGGGGCACAACTGCTGCCACTGAATGGGTGGGTGTGTGGGGCCCAATTTTTGGAAAAAAAGGGAGACTCCGCTTGGAGTAACCCTTGCTTGCTGTGTTTTTAAAAGAAGCCAAGATGAACAGAGCTGGGATCAGGAAAGACTTTGCTACCTACCCCGGTGTCATCCTGGGGACGGATAAGAATGGCGTATTTTTGAATGTGCTTGATGCAAATGTAGCTGTGAAGTGTACAACTAGGGCACAACTGCTGCCACTGAAGGGGTGGGTGTGTGTGGGGCCCAATTTTTGGAAAAAAGGGAGACTCCGCTTGGAGTAACCCTTGCTTACATTGTTGTTAAAAGAAGCCAAGATGAACAAGTCATGGGTCAGCAAAGACTTTGCTACCTACCCCGGTGTCATCCTGGGGATGGATAAGAATGGCGTATTTTTGAATGTGCTTGATGCAAATGTAGCTGTGAAGTGTACAACTAGGGCACAACTGCTGCCACTGAAGGGGTGGGTGTGTGTGGGGCCCAATTTTTGGAAAAAAGGGAGACTCCGCTTGGAGTAACCCTTGCTTGATGTGTTTTTAAAAGAAGCCAAGATGAACAGAGCTGGGATCAGGAAAGACTTTGCTACCTACCCCGGTGTCATCCTGGGGACGGATAAGAATGACGTATTTTTGAATGTGCTTGATGCAAATCTAGCTGTGAAGTGTACAACTAGGGCACAACTGCTGCCACTGAAGGGGTGGGTGTGTGTGGGGCCCAATTTTTGGAAAAAAGGGAGACTCCGCTTGGAGTAACCCTTGATTGCTGTGTTTTTTATAAATGATCCAAGCTGCACAGAGCTGGGATCAGGAAAGACTTAGCTACCTACCCTGGTGTCATCCTGGGGACGGTTAATTATGGCGTATTTTTGAATGTGCTTGATGCAAATCTAGCTGTGAAGTGTGCAACTGGGGCACAAGTGCTACCACTGAAGGGGTGGGTGTGTGTGTGGCCCAATTTTTGGAAAAAAGGGAGACTCCGCTTGGAGTCACCTTGCGGTGTTTTACATGATTTTAGAAGGGCGTGCCATGCCTATATCTGTGTGTCCTCCTCTTTTTCCTTGTCCAGCTGTTTTGTTTTCGCATGAGTATATGTCCTTGTCACTTTCCAATGTGTTTGAGTTGTTTGTCACCTTTAGGACACCTTTGAGGGTGTTTTCTAGGTGTTTTTCTGTGTTTGTGATTGCCTGCCATTGTTTCCTATGCAGTTCGAGTTCGGTTCGTCGAACGTTCGACGAACCGAACTCGAACGGGAGGTCCGTTCGGCGAACCAACCTCGAGCCGAACCGCGACCGGTTCGCTCATCTCTATGAACAAGTCATGGCTCTCAGAGGACTTTTCTTCCCCTGGGTCAGCCAGGGGACGGGAAAGGCACGCGTATTTTTGAGAGTGCTTCATGCAAAGCATCTTTTTCTTTTTCAAAAGGGGGCTCAACCAATGCCAGTCAAGTGGGGTGTGTGTGGCCCATTTAGTGGAAACGAGGGAGACTGTGGTTGGAGTCCCCTCGCTGTGTTTTACATGCTTTTAGAAGGGCATGACATGGCTTGGAGGTTGACTTTCAGCATCTGCAAACTGTTGGCTACCAAAATGCTGCCTTTCCAACACCTGTGGTTATAGACAATGAGGAACATACTGATGAAGATGAGACACAGATACCCGATTGGGATGACAACTTAAATATTCGGTCAGGGCAAGAAGAGGCTCGGTCTCAGGGGGAGGGGAGTGCAAACACAACAATTGATGATGAAGTTCTAGATCCCACCTACTGTCAACCCACAGTCAGACACTCGAGGAGGTCAACAGAGGCGGTGGAGGAGGATGCAACCGACGACGAAGTTACCTTGCGCCTTCCTGGACACAGTCGGAGCACTGGTAGCACGTCTACAACTGCATCCTCAGCCACCACTCTGCCTCTGAGCATTATTCGGGGTGGATCAACAGGTCGCATGGCCTCTAAGCCTTGCCTAGCCTGGTCCTTTTTTGACATAGAAAAAGATCGCCCAAATTATGTGATCTGTACAATTTGTCATGGTTCTCTTAGTAGAGGTCAAAACCTCAGCAGTTTGACAACTTCTTCCATGAATCGTCACATGAATAAATATCATATGGCCTGGTGGGAAGCTCACCGTGCTGCAATGCGGCCTAGCGGAGCGAACCATCCACCGCCTGCCCCTTCCAGTGCATCCGCGCGCTCGTCATCTTCTAGGACTGTGGGGACAGCTGTCACACCTGTTTTTCCACCCACAACTTCCACCACTGTAACCGCAACAGGCAGTTTGCTTGGTAGGTCGTCAGTTGGTTTGGAAGGGGAAACAAGTGAGTGTGTACAGCTCTCTCAAACATCGATAGCACCAACGTTGGATGAAGGCAACATCATGTCTCCGCCTGCACTTTCCTCACAAACCTGCATTTTTCCAGGGACACCCTACTCAACACCATCTACACACAGCAGCCAGATCTCTGTCCCTCAGATGTGGACAAATAAAAGGCCATTTCCTGCGACCCATGACAAAGCTAAGAGGTTGACTCTATCCCTCTGTAAGCTGTTGGCTACCGAAATGCTGCCTTTCCGCCTAGTGGACACACAGGATTTTAGAGACCTTATGTCTGTCGCTGTGCCCCAGTACCAGATGCCCAATCACCACTGCTTCTCCAAGAAAAGCATGCCCGCGCTACACCAGCATGTCGCACACAACATCACCACTTCCTTGAGAAACTCTGTGTGCGACAGGGTGCATTTCAACACAGATACTTGGACCAGTAAGCATAGACAGGGTCATTACATGTCACTGACTGGGCACTGGCAAACTATGGTGAGAGATGGAGAAGGGTCTGCTGTACAAGTCTTGCCGTCCCCACGAGTTGTTTCAATCCTTCTTCTGTATGTAGAAGTTAATACACTGCTTCTGCCTCTTCAACCTCGTGTGGGTCCTCCACCTTGGCGCAAACCCTGTGTGGTCAGGCCACCCTTCCTTGTAACTGCGCACAAGGACTACCACACACCTCCTTACTATGCTGGCAGCAGAGCTCAATGCCATCAGGCGGTCAAAGTTTTACTTTGAAATGTATGGGAAATGTGAGTAACACCGCTGAGAAGTTGTGGACGGTTAGCTCTGGATACCGAGTTTCATCAATGGTTGTCTCCACTCAACCAGCAGCCAGGGAAGGCCGGGTGCGACAATGATGCAAACATGGGTGCGGCCCTTCGCTGTGACAATGTGACACACATGCCTTGTGTGGTTCACGTGTTGAACCTGGTTGTCCAGCAATTTTTAAAGCACTATCCTGGCCCACATGGCCTTCTGCAGAGAGCACGGTGTAACGCCTTCCTTGATCCACACACTCAGATGGGCTGTTAATGATAGGCTAGAGGGAAGCCACTCACCAAGCAGGACCCCTAGAACCCTGAAACCCTTTAACCCCTATACAGGGATTAGGAATTGCACAGGGCCCAAGGTGATTAATACCTGTGGAAGGCTGCAGTTCCAGAGAATAGTAGTCAGGCAGTGTCAAAACATTAATTGAGGAACAGGAACAGAATGGGACGGCCAGGACTTAATCAGAAAACAAGCAGAGGTGAAATGCGGATCGGCCAACAAGGTACATAAACAGCAAGCAGGAAAAGTAGTCAGGTAACAAGCACACAAAATCATAAAACTAAACTGGGGGTAAAATTAACCAGAGGTTCATAGCTATGTCTGGCAGTGGTCTGCAGACAGGATGTGCATAAAAAAGGGTGTGGTGTCTTCCCATTGGTTGTAGCTGAATGATGGTATTTCATCTGTGAGATACCCACCAGCTACATTCAGCCAGAGATTCTGCATCTGTCAAGGTAATGCAGCCCAGTGGGTGAGCATAACCTGCGTCCACCTGCGCCGCTGGCATCGACTCATCTCCCATCATCAGCACTATTCATGAAAGGAACACGTTGTCACCTGGCGACCGGAGTACAAATTGACGGAGCGGACTCCGTTGGTGACTTAATAGCCGTGTGCGGCAATGATGCAAACCTGGCTGCGGGCCATCGTCAGGGCAATGTGACACACGTGCCTTGTATGGCTCACGTGTTGAACCTAATTCTCCAGCAATTTTTAAAACACCATCACGGCCTACATGGCCTTGTGCAGCGTGCACGCTCGCTATGTGCTCACTTCCATCGTGCGCACACAGCAGCTCAACAACTTTTGTCGCTACAGAAGTCTTTAGGTCTGGTGGTTAAACGCCTGAAATGCGATGTGCCCACACGCAGGAATTTGAATCTGCACATGTTGCAGCGTTTGTGGCAGCACCGCCGAACCCTGCTGCAATACGTTATGACATATAGCCTGGGATAACTTGATCCAGAGGTGGTGCAGATCACGCTGCTGGAGTGGTGTCAGATCAAGGACCTATGCATTCTGCTACACAGTTTTGAAATGTCGACGAAGATGTTTAGCACTGGCAATGTCATTCTCAGCGTGACAATTCTGGTCATCTACATGATGGAGCACACTGTAATTATTATTCGGAGTCAGGTGTTGGGACAAGAGGAAGGGGAGGAAGTACAGGAGGAGTCATATGCGGAAGGGATAACAAGATCTACGAGGTCCAGATGGTCAGCGGCACCTATGCGGCAGTCATGGTGAGGGAGAGGGATTAACAAGGGCGCATAGTATCAGCAAAAAGTGTTGAGGAAGGTGCAGGAGCCCATGAAGAAATGGAGGACGAACTGGCGATGGGCATGGAAGACTCAGCAGATGAGTGAGAGCTTGCTCACATTTCGGTTATGCGAGGTTGTGGGGAGAGGGCAGAGGAAGGAGGCACGATTATCACCTCTCTGCCACCAACACACCAAGGACTTGGTCCTCCTGGATGCACAAGACACATGAGCGGCTTCTTGCTGCACTACCTACAACATGACCCTCGGATTGTACGAATTCAAAGTAATCCAGAATACTGGGTTGCCACACTGTTAGATCCCCGGTACAAGACAAAATTTGGCAAAATAATTCCTGCCATAGAAATGGACGCACGTATACAGGAGTATCTGCAGAATGTGGTACGCAATCTTAGATCTACTTTTCCACTAAACACCAGTGCTGCACAGAGTGAATCTCAACGCTTTGTCATGGATAGGAGGAAATGGTCTTTTACTTGTCCACATCTGAGGGATCGAGGGCTGGCTGCTGTGCTGAGATGGCGTTGAGTACGGTGTCCCTGCACAGTTGCACTTTTGGTCATATACCAAAATGAGTTGAAAAAAGACAGATGCTGGTGGAAAGGGGAACAGGTGTGTTGGAAAGGGGAAAAAAGTTTTGGTCCGTGGATTTGGTGGTTAAGCAACAGTAACATTTGCTGAAGAAACACCATCTGTTACAGTGGGACTGGCAGATTTGGATAAAGTGGTATATACTATGTTACCGCTATATAACGTACCGCTATATAACGAAAATTAATAAGAAAAGAAAGAGAAAGGTATATATACCCATCAGCAGTCAGTGTCCACCGTGCTCCCAGTTGGAAAAGGAGAGGTTGGCAACTGGAAGGTTTGGTGGAGAATACAGAGCTGTGTGGCTATGAAACTAATAGTAGCCTGAACCGAGTTAGACGCCATTCGGATCTGGAGACTGTGAGCCCTGTTAGCGTCACAGGGTCCACATGCCCACCCAGCCCAGGAACTCCCTGTTAACAACACAGGGGCCATTGAGTACGCTGACCGTGTGCGTAGGGGCACACCTATGGACAGCAGGCGCATCAGCAGCAGCAGGCCTGTTAATGCCACTGGGCTGCACAAGCAGGACTAGTAGGACAGGAGCTGGTCTTAACCGTTCTGCGTTACCAACTGTGGTGGTGGCCTGCATCGACACCCTATCCTTGCCTACCTCTGGCCTAAAGCCGCAATGGGTTCAACACATGGAGGTGTGCTCTTTCGGAGCATAATAGAAGACTGCGCACCTCCTTGTTGGCTCCAGCCCCTTTTATAACCTGGGTCCGCCCCAAACCAGGGTGAACCACAATGCACCTCCTGGAGACAAAAGTAGAGTGACACGTCATGAGTGGCATAACAAGCGTCCTATTTGGAACCGCAACTTCAATGATGACCTCATGGCTGCCATGACCCAAACACCTCACCAGTCATCGTCTGACCATCAATAATGCGGTGACAAGTCATAGGGGTGGCCCTCTGCAAGCCATTTGGGAGGACACCTGATGCCCTGTGGTCTATATGTGCCCCCCCCCCACATCAGGGGCAGGGCCAAAGAGTTCATTACCGGACCTAGTCTCTGATGCAGTAAGTGCCTGAGCATTCTCAGTAGCATGAAATACAGTATCTGAAAAAAGACTATCAGCTTTAGCATGGTGTCTAGGCACAAAACAGGACTTAGACCCGGCACGTAATGCAAGCACCTGTGCAAAGAGGCTTTTCACACTTAGTGTGGGAGCATGCGCTGTATCCCGAAATTAAGACTTAGCGTCAGGAATAGCACAGTCAGGCTGAGCATACTCACTAGGCGAAACACTGTAATTAGGCTGCAGCTGGGGTAAATCGGCACACGCATGCGCACTAGCTGCCTCTACACACTTAGACGTGGAGGGGAAATTGCTCTTGGAGATGCTGTCTATGAACAGAAGGAAAAGCTAAAGGAAGCCTGACTTTCTATCCCTCCGAATTATCAAATGCAGCAATGAATTCCATGAGTTTGCTATAACATTAGCGTAGCAAAATGTGCATGAGGGTGTCATGTAGAGGTGCTAGAAATAGCTTGGCACCAGTGGGGCACTAATGGAATACAACAGCCAGTTCTATGATGCCACTAAATGGCAGTATTTTTTGCTATCATTATAGCTTATTAAAAACAGAGCAGGAGGGTGTCATGCAGAGGTGCTAGAAATAGCTTGGCACCAGTGGGGCACTAATGGAATACAACAGCCAGTTCTATGATGCCACTAAATGGCAGTATTTTTTGCTATCTTTATAGCTTATTAAAAACAAAGCAGAAGGGTGTCATGCAGACGTGCTGCAAATATCTTTGCACTACTGTGACTACACAAAAGTCCAATAGCCACGTTTAGGATGCCACTAGGTACACTGACTGTTTGCTAGTATAATGGCTTAGTTAAAAAAAAGTTTGAGTGTGCAATGCAGGCAGACGTGCTGCAAATATCTTTACAATAGTGTGAATAGACAAAAGTACAATAGCCACGTTTAGGATGCCACTAGGTACACTGACTGTTTGCTAGTATAATGGCTTAGTTAAAAAAAGTTTGAGTGTGCAATGCAGGCAGAGGTGCTGCAAATATCTTTACAATAGTGTGAATAGACAAAAGTACAATAGCCACGTTTAGGATGCCACTAGGTACACTGACTGTTTGCCAGTATAATGGCTTAGTTAAAAAAAGTTTGAGTGTGCAATGCAGGCAGACGTGCTGCAAATATCGTTACAATAGTGTGAATAGACAAAAGTACAATAGCCACGTTTAGGATGCCACTAGGTTCACTGACTGTTTGCTAGTATAATGGCTTAGTTAAAAAAAGTTGGAGTGTGCAATGCAGGCAGACGTGCTGCAAATATCTTTACAATAGTGTGAATAGACAAAAGTACAATAGCCACGTTTAGGATGCCACTAGGTACACTGACTGTTTGCTAGTATAATGGCTTAGTTAAAAAAAGTTGGAGTGTGCAATGCAGGCAGACGTGCTGCAAATATCTTTACAATAGTGTGAATAGACAAAAGTACAATAGCCACGTTTAGGATGCCACTAGGTACACTGACTGTTTGCTAGTATAATGGCTTAGTTAAAAAAAGTTGGAGTGTGCAATGCAGGCAGACGTGCTGCAAATATCTTTACAATAGTGTGAATAGACAAAAGTCCAATAGCCACGTTTAGGATGCCACTAGGTACACTGACTGTTTGCTAGTATAATGGCTTAGTTAAAAAAAGTTTGAGTGTGCAATGCAGGCAGACGTGCTGCAAATATCTTTACAATAGTGTGAATAGACAAAAGTACAATAGCCACATTTAGGATGCCACTAGGTACACTGACTGTTTACTAGTATAATGGCTTAGTTAAAAAAAGTTGGAGTGTGCAATGCAGGCAGACGTGCTGCAAATATCGTTACAATAGTGTGAATAGACAAAAGTACAATAGCCACGTTTAGGATGCCACTAGGTTCACTGACTGTTTGCTAGTATAATGGCTTAGTTAAAAAAAGTTGGAGTGTGCAATGCAGGCAGACGTGCTGCAAATATCTTTACAATAGTGTGAATAGACAAAAGTACAATAGCCACGTTTAGGATGCCACTAGGTACACTGACTGTTTGCTAGTATAATGGCTTAGTTAAAAAAAAGTTGGAGTGTGCAATGCAGGCAGACGTGCTGCAAATATCTTTACAATAGTGTGAATAGACAAAAGTACAATAACCACGTTTAGGATGCCACTAGGTACACTGACTGTTTGCTAGTATAATGGCTTAGTTAAAAAGAGTTGGAGTGTGCAATGCAGGCAGACATGCTGCAAATATCTTTACAATAGTGTGAATAGACAAAAGTACAATAGCCACGTTTAGGATGCCACTAGGTACACTGACTGTTTGCTAGTATAATGGCTTAGTTAAAAAGAGTTTGAGTGTGCAATGCAGGCAGACGTGCTGCAAATATCTTTACAATAGTGTGAATAGACAAAAGTACAATAGCCACGTTTAGGATGCCACTAGGTACACTGACTGTTTGCTAGTATAATGGCTTAGTTAAAAAGAGTTGGAGTGTGCAATGCAGGCAGACGTGCTGCAAATATCTTTACAATAGTGTGAATAGACAAAAGTACAATAGCCACGTTTAGGATGCCACTAGGTACACTGACTGTTTGCTAGTATAATGGCTTAGTTAAAAAGAGTTGGAGTGTGCAATGCAGGCAGACGTGCTGCAAATATCTTTACAATAGTGTGAATAGACAAAAGTACAATAGCCACGTTTAGGATGCCACTAGGTACACTGACTGTTTGCTAGTATAATGGCTTAGTTAAAAAAAGTTGGAGTGTGCAATGCAGGCAGACGTGCTGCAGATATCGTTACAATAGTGTGAATAGACAAAAGTACAATAGCCACGTTTAGGATGCCACTAGGTACACTGACTGTTTGCTAGTATAATGGCTTAGTTAAAAAGAGTTGGAGTGTGCAATGCAGGCAGACGTGCTGCAAATATCTTTACAATAGTGTGAATAGACAAAAGTCCAATAGCCACGTTTAGGATGCCACTAGGTACACTGACTGTTTGCTAGTATAATGGCTTAGTTAAAAAGAGTTTGAGTGTGCAATGCAGGCAGACGTGCTGCAAATATCTTTACAATAGTGTGAATAGACAAAAGTACAATAGCCACGTTTAGGATGCCACTAGGTACACTGACTGTTTGCTAGTATAATGGCTTAGTTAAAAAAAGTTGGAGTGTGCAATGCAGGCAGACGTGCTGCAAATATCTTTACAATAGTGTGAATAGACAAAAGTACAGTAGCCACGTTTAGGATGCCACTAGGTACACTGACTGTTTGCTAGTATAATGGCTTAGTTAAAAAGAGTTGGAGTGTGCAATGCAGGCAGACGTGCTGCAAATATCTTTGCACTACTGTGACTACACAAAAGTCCAATAGCCACGTTTAGGATGCCACTAGGTACACTGACTGTTTGCTAGCATAATGGCTTAGTTAAAAAGAGTTGGCGTGTGCAGAGGACAGGAGGGTACAGTGCCAGGATTGTGGGGCTCTGGGTAGAGGAATGGAAGCCTGCCTTTCTATTCCCTCCTAATGGGGAAATGCAGCGAAGAAATCCCTGATCTTGGCTACACAGATGCTGTCTCTGTTTTCAGGACCTGTCACCTATGGCTCTGACCCTACCGGTTTCAGCCCTTAAAAGGACTGATAGAAAGTGTTCTCCCTATGCTGTCTAACGCTGTGTATGGAGCGCATACAGCTGTATCGGCGATAGGACTCAGGAGGACGGAGCTGCGACAGTGATGTCTGACACCAAAGACGCAGAAGAGATAATGGCGTCCTGGTGGAAAATGTCCGGTTTTATAATGCAGGGACATGTGACATGGACATCCTATCACACATGCCGTTGCTTCTCTGGCTAAAAGTCCACTTAGCTGTGTGTGTGTCTGGGATTGGCTGACATGCTGGCCCGCCCCACTACACGCGCGCGCTTAGGGAAGGAAGACAAGGAAAAAAAAAAAAAATGGCGATCGCCATTATAGAAACAGCAGTGATCTGAAGGCGCTGTTCCCGCACACTATACACTGAAATGTCATAATAGTGTGATTCACAGAGTGACTTACACTATTACAGCGGAAACCAAGCTAGGAATTAGCTGTTTTTTTGCTGCTAGAACCGTTCTCGAACGTTTCTAGAACTATCGAGCTTTTGCAAAAAGCTCGAGTTCTAGTTCGATCTAGAAAAGGCCCCAAAATCACTCGAGCCTAGAACTGGAGAACCTCGAACCACGAACCGCGCTCAACTCTAGTCCTAATCCCAAATATCGTTGCTGTTGCAGGACGCAGGTTGTTCATCGTTCCTGAGGCAGCACACATCGCTACGTGTGACACCCCAGGAACGAAGAACAACACCGTACCTGCGTCCTCCGGCAACGAGGTGGGCTTGTCTTTCTTTTAGCTGCTCTCCGCCCATCCGCTTCTATTGGACAGTTACCGTGTGACGTCGCTGTGATGCCGCACAAACCGCCCCCTAAGAAAGGAGGCGGTTCGCCGGCCACAGCAACGTCACTAGGCAGGTAAGTATGTGTGACGGGGACTAACGATATTGTGCACTACGGGCAGTGATTTGCCTTTGACGCACAACTAACGTGGGCGGGTGTGATCGTCAGCGACATCGCTAGCGATGTCGCTGCTTGTAAAGTGGCTTTAACCATCACATGTCCAGGACAGATTTTCATTCTCTGGAAAGAATCAGGGCCACTTTTAGGTCGGAGCCACACAAGCGTATGAATTGGGCGAGTGCAATTCGATAAAACATCAGATCACACTCACCGCAATATTATTGTCAAAATTGTCTCCTTGTTTTTGGAGACTAGTGACAGCTGGAGAACAGAAGTCCCTTATCTCTATACTAGAAGGTTGCCCGATTCTAACGTATCGGGTAGTCTAGAATGTGTATGTAGGGTAGCACATTGAATAATAATATAATCAGCAAGTCTTGAATAATGATGGTTCATTTCTTGCTTGTTGGTTTCCTGCTGTGCAGCACGCATCGGCGTATTTGACAGTGAGAGACCAACGATCTGAATGGGCAGGGAGCCGGCGTACACTGGTAACCATGTTACACAATAGGGTAACGAAGCAAAGCGCTTTGCTTAGTTACCCGATGTGTACCGTGGTTACCAGTGTACGCCGGCTCAAGCACACATGTGCCGGGAGCCGGGGGTAAGGTGGTAACCATGGTACACATTGGGTAACTAACGAAAGCGCTTTCCATAGTTACAGGATTGTGTACCATTTGTTACCAGCGTACGTCGGTAAGCTGATAATCATGGTACACATTGGGTAACTATGCAAAGCGACAGTGCTGGTTTATTTTTTGCTTGTTGGTCTCCTGCTGTGCAGCACGCATCGGCGTTTTTGACAGTGGGAGACCAATGATCTGAATGGGCAGAGAGCCGGGGTAAGCTAGTAACCATGTTACATATTGGGTAACTAAGCAAAGCGGTTTCTATAGTTACCCGATGTGTACCATGGTTACCAGCGTACGCCGGCTCCGGCACACGTATGCCGGGAGCCGGGGTAAGCTAGTGGTTTCACACATCCGGCTTTTCTTGACTTTGTTGGATGCTGCACGCCCCAGAGAAAATATTGGTCTTTTTAATAAAAATATTCTCTATATTTACTTCTCTCCAGCGATGTTGTCTCCGGCTCTGCTGCCTCCCGCTCCTTATCGCCGCTCATTATACTCACTGAATATTCAGTGCCCTGAGGAGCTGGAAGCAGGAACAGCGCTGGGGACTTCAGTGCCGGGGACCGCATCGCTGGGTGAGTGTACAGCAGAGTATGTGTGTGTGTGTGTGTGTATGCGCACGGTGTATCCATGTGTGTCTGCTGTGTGTGTATATACATGCATGTGCGCTATGTGTGTATGCGCTCGGTGTATCTATGTATGTCTGCTATGTGTGTATATGTGCTCAGTGTGTGTGTGTGTGTGTATACATGCATGCGCGGTGCGCTGTGTGTATGCGCTCGGTGTATCCATGTGTGTCTGCTGTGTGTGTGTATACATGCATGTGCGCTATGTGTGTATGCGCTCGGTGTATCTATGTGTGTCTGCTATGTGTGTATATGTGCTCAGTGTGTGTGTGTATACATGCATGTGCGCTGTGTGTTTGCGCTCGGTGTATCCATGTGTGTTTGCTGTGTGTGTGTATATACATGCATGTGCGCTGTGTGTATGCGCCCAGTGTATCCATGTGTGTCTGCTGTGTGGGTGTATATACATGCATGTGCGCTGTGTGTATGCGCCCAGTGTATCCATGTGTGTCTGCTGTGTGTGTATATACATGCATGTGCGCTGTGTGTATGCGCCCAGTGTATCCATGTGTGTCTACTATGTGTGTATATGTGCTCAGTGTGTGTGTGTATATACATGCATGTGTGCTGTGTGTATGCACCCAGTGTATCCATGTGTGTCTGCTATGTGTGCATATGTGCTCAGCGTGTGTGTGTATATACATGCATGTGCGCTGTGTGTATGCGCCCAGTGTATCCATGTGTGTCTGCTATGTGTGTATATGTGCTCAGTGTGTGTGTGTGTATATACATGCATGTGCGCTGTGTGTATGCGCCCAGTGTATCCATGTGTGTCTGCTATGTGTGTATATGTGCTCAGTGTGTGTGTGTGTATATACATGCATGTGCGCTGTGTGTATGCGCCCAGTGTATCCATGTGTGTCTGCTATGTGTGTATATGTGCTCAGTGTGTGTGTGTGTATACATGCATGTGCGCTGTGTGTATGCGCCCAGTGTATCCATGTGTGTCTGCTATGTGTGTATATGTGCTCAGTGTGTGTGTGTATATACATGCATGTGCGCTGTGTGTATGCGCCCAGTGTATCCATGTGTGTCTGCTATGTGTGTATATGTGCTCAGTGGGTGTGTATACATGCATGTGTGCTATGTGTGTATGCGTTGGTGTATCCATGTGTGTCTGCTATGTGTGTGTGTGTGTGTGTGTGTGTAACCGTACACTGTATAGGACAGTGGCTGCGCCGCAACTTCCTGGTCACATGAAAAGACGTGATCGGAGGTTGTCGCGCGGCAACTGTAGTGTACACAGTGCACGGGAGCGCGCCGGATGCGACAAAGTGGAGAAAAGGTAAGCGGCAGGGCTGACGTGTGCCGGGAGCCGGGGTAAGCTAGTAACCATCTTACACATCAGTAACTAAGGAAAGCGATTTCTATAGTTACCCGATATGTACTATGGATACCAGCCTACGCCGGCTCCGGCACACGTGTGCTAGTGGCTTTTCTCCACTTTTTCTTGTGGGCTTCGGGTGCTGCAGCAGTCACCTGGGTGTCGGGCGTCTCCGTGTGGGTTCGGGAAATGCGTGCGGGGGGACGGGGCCAGAGCGAGCATCCAATGCGTGAGGGGGCGGGACCTGGCCAAGCGTCCAATGCGTGCAGGGTGCCGGGGCGAGCGGCCAATCCATGGGGGAGGGGGGTCAGGGTGAGCCGAGCGGCCAATCCGTGCTGGGGGGCGGGGCCATGCCAAGGCCAGCGGCCAATCCGCTGGTTGTCACCGTAAGGACACAATTTTGGAGCAAGACAGACAGATAGACAGACAGATAGACAGACAGACAGACAGAAAGACAGACAGAATAAGGCAATTATATATATAGATAGAGCTTTGCATTTAAATGTCATTTCATTTCCTTTAAGCTGGGTTCACACATAGCGACAGCGACAACGACGTCGCTGTTACGTCACAGCGACCTTGTAAGTCGCTGTTATGATCGCTGCTTAGCTGTCAAACACAGTGACGCAGCAGCGATCATAACGTCGCTACATGTGCAGAGAGCAGGGAGCCACGCACACTGCTTAGCACTGGCTCCCTGCTCTAATAGCTACAGTACACATCGGGTTAATTAACCCGATGTGTACTGCAGCTACATGTGCAGAGAGCAGGAGCCGGCAGCACGGGCAGCGTGAGAGCGGCGGAGGCTGGTAACGAAGGTAAATATCGGGTAACCACCTTGGTTACCCGATGTTTACCCTGGTTACAGCTTACCACAGTCTGTCAGACGCCGGCTCCTGCTCTCTGCTCACTTCAATTCGTCTCTCTCTCACTGTCACACACAGCGATCTGTGCTTCACAGCGGGAGAGCAACAATAAAAAAATGAACCAGGGCTGTGTGTAACGAGCAGCGATCTCACAGCAGGGGTCAGATCGCTGCTCAGTGTCACATACAGCGAGATCGCTAATGAGGTCACTGCTGCGTCACAAAAACTGTGACTCAGCAGCGATCTCAGCAGCGATCTCGCTGTGTGTGAAGCACCCCTTAGCATTGCAGTAGTTAATGCTAGTTTTTATGTTTGCAGCTCTGGTGCAGTTGAGGTTAGCTGCATCAGCTTTGTAGTCACACCCCCTTGGGCTTAAATAGCAAGGTATCCCAGCAAGCTTTACTGACTGTACAAACCATTTGTATGAAAGGTAGGAAGGAAGCTACTGTGGATCTTCCAGAAGTTGTATCCATTTTGATTCTTTATTCCCTGTTCCTCTTTCCTCTTCCTGTGTGTATTAGTGCAGCGGTGGAGCTAGCATCTGCCACCTGCCAACACACTAGTCAGGGACACTACAGGGATTTTTTTAGGGTCTCAGGTTCCTGGCGACAGTTGAGAAAACTGTATAGGTCCTAGTTAGGAGCGTAGGGTCAGTGGCAAGTGAGTGCAGGAGGTGTCCTGGTCCGGGTCCGGATCTAAGGTGCGTCTCGAGGGATTCTCCGGACCCGGAGGTCGCGCGGACATTCCGAATAAAAGGGGGGGCGTATTTATACGGGATTGGTTATAGAATGTCTGTGACGCCACCCACGGTGTGTGGTGAGATGTAGCACCACCGCTGCCGTTGCGGGGCTCCCGGGGACGTTGGGCTGGCAGCTGGATGTTAACCCCTCCGTGGGTAGGGATGGATGTCCCGAGGCCCAATGTCTCTATGCTGGGGATGGTGAGTGCAGGGGCAGGCGCACCCGGCCGGGCCGGGGATGTTACTCATGGTCGAATAAAGCACACGAGTCCTGTGGTAAACCAAGGTGATGTGGCCGGCTGCCGCAGACGGGTGTATCCGATCCCACGCCCGGGTTGGTAGTCAAAGTCTCTCTCCTCTGCACTCAGTGTTTTGTAAGTAGGACTTCCCGGTGTGAAACGCGGGAGTCCGCTCCCGTTCCTTTTGTTGGGAGCCGTGCCCATCTGATGCTGACCTTTGGGATCTATGGGCCCTGGTGGTGGCCCTATCCCTCTCTGTGGGTGGTTGTCTACTTTTTGGGACTTAGGTTGGGACAGGACCTAAAATCCTGCCCTCAATCGGTTGATTAGCTAGGCCGTTGGTTTCGGTTCTGGCTTCAGGGTCCGAGTACCCCCTCTGTGCACATGGTTTCAGGTCAGTTCTCCAGTGTCGGTACCGGCGGGCTACAACCCTGTCCCGGTCCACCTCGGATCTCCGCAGCCGTCTTCTCCTGCAGACTCTGGCTACCGTCTTCCACCTAGCCTAGGTGTCAGGGCTCCGACCCTGGCACCTGTCAGCTTGCACCTCCACTCCAACTTCAACTCACACTAAAACTCATCTGACTGTTTTCCTGCCCCGGGCTCTCCAGACCCCTAGGGGGGCGTGTCCCAACTGCCTGGTCCTGCCCACTGGTGTGTCCGTCCTTCCCTGAGGGGGGTGACTAGGGTTTCAGGTCGGCTGATTTAATTCTTTGTGGGATGGGTGCTGTGCAGGGGCCTACTTGTATAACTATCTGGTTTTCCAGGATGCTACACATCTACCCCACTCACTAGAGTAAAGGGGGCTTTACACGCTACGACATCGCTAATGCAAACTCGCTGGGGTCACGGAATTGGTGACGGACATCCGGCCGCATTAGTGATGCCGTTGCGTGTGACACCTATGAGCAACTTTACATTGTTGCAAAAATGTGCAAAATCGCTCAACGCTGACATGGGAGTCCATTCTCAAAAATCATTACTGCAGCTGTAACGAAGTTGTTCCTCGTTCCTGCGGCAGCACATATCGCTCCGTGTGATACCGCGGGAACGAGGAAGCTCTCCTTACCTGCCTCTCGGCCGCTATGCGGAAGGAAGGAGGTGGGCGGGATGTTCGTCCCGCTCATCTCCGCCCCTCCGCTTCTATTGGGCGGCGGTTCAGTGACGCAGCTGTGACGTCGCTGTGATGCTGAACGAACTGCCCCCTTAGAAAGGAGGCGGTTCGCCGGTCACAGCGACGTCGCCAGGCAGGTAAGTATGTGTGACATGTCTGGGCTATGTTGTGCGGCACGGCCAGCGATTTGCCCGTGTAGCACAACAGATGGGGGCGGGTACCCACGCTAGCGATATCGGTACCGATATCGCAGCGTGTAAAGTAGCCTTTAGGGTCCACCATTATTGTGTCCCCAGTGTTCCCCTCTACCTTTTCTACTGTTTTTTGTATTTTTTGTTGTGCGTCCAGATTTTGATTGGTCTGAACGCATCCGCCACGTGTCAAAGTGTGACAATTATTTAATGATGTTGGTGAGATCTGCAAATACTTCCTCAGATGTAATCGGGGTGAGGAAACAATTGCCACATGCTATGATTGCCAACATGTCTCAGATCACATGCACTTATACAAGTCTATGGGTGCATGTGAAATATCGGACTATGTGCCAGAGAATTGGAGCACAGCATTATGACACAGAATTCATGCTCGCAGCAGAAATTGAGCTGTCAGTAGCATATCGCGATGCTTTAACCCAATGTGACCCCGGCCTCAGAGAGAATATGGGCATGAGTGCGGCCTCAAATGATAACATATTGCACCATCCTACAGAAACACTTATGATGCATTTACACATGCCTATTTAAAAAAAAAAAAAAATTACTATTACCTACATACCATGAACTGATTTTTTTTTCCATGTAGTCTTTTTGAATCTTTAGCGCTGCTTTCTTCTGCTTTCTTACATGCTGATATAGCAGGGATGGTGCAAAGTCATTAGTTTAGCATGCTCTACTCAGTATGAACCCACATTACCCCACCCATCTCCACTCCCTTGTTAATTCTTTATTTCTGTTTTTTCTGCAATATTTACCTTTCTTTTGTCTATGTAGCTTCATCTACAAAATGATTATAAATGTGTAGTACGCTCTTTTTTTTATTTCATCCACTGGCGGAAACTGACAGAAGAGCCCCTGTGCCAGAACAATATATATGCCCTTTGGAGTCCAAGTGCTCATAAAAATGCACAATTCCACCTAGTTTGGAGATAGAAGTGACCCCCTTACCTCTTGGGTTCCTGTGCGACTACACAAGTTGCACCAATGATATGACCGCCCCTAATTCCATCTCATCCTTGCAAATTAGTTGAATCATCTCTTCTCTTTTGTACACGTTAGTTCTTTTTTCCTACAGCTTGATCTGCCATCCTTCCTGTGATTACTTTGCTTTACAGAACAATAGCTAACAGATTATTCGGTCCTCATACAGTAACGCGTTATTGGCAGCATATCTAAACACTGAGATATGTGCTGCCGAGAACAATGATTTTGTGTGGCATACTGTATCTGACCTAATTACACAATGAGTGTTTTGCTCATTTGGTGATTGATGGTGAGATGAGTGAACCTTTCAAAGTTCAGCTTGCCGAGACCAACCAAACAAAGTGTATGTTCGTCGAACCGTTCGGAAAACAGAACTCCAAACCTTATTGAACCTTTTTGAATCCCATTTGATTGAATGGGATGACAAACATAAGGCAGAGAACACCTTTAGGGGGATCGAAAAGCTTCCAAAACAGCAAAAATACGTTTTACAGTGCAGCACCACTGTTTTGGCTTAGCGATCAGCTTCCTACTATTGACATATAAAATATAGAGGTGAATGAGAAACAGGTGTAGGGTTGGTGCTCTCACATCCCTGCCAGTACAGACAACACACAACTTAGAGACCCATCTTGGAGTCTTGACATTTAAAACCATTCAGGCAGACAGCATGACAGTGGCATCAATCCCCCCCCCTCATTTCCCAATAGTGTGTTTGCACAGCAGGGAATTATGGTCCATGCAACACAAAGGATGCGGGCTCACATTTTAATTTTAAAAATCAAGAGATGCATCAGTGGCAGGTGTAGTTTTGCTCCCAGAACCTTGGCACTATTGACAAAAGACAATTTTGAGACCCTACGTGGAGTCTCCATATTTCCGAAAATAAAGGTCACTCAACAGGAAAAGTGGCAACAATTTGCATAGACAACAAATAGTCCAACAAAGCAACCTGAAAGCTTGGGACCGGCCCTGTAACAAAGCCTGAACCAACAGTTCTACCTTCATCAAAGACAGCAAGATAAAAGACAGGCGTAGGGCTGGTGCTCCAGTACCCCTCGCAGTACACCATTGCTTAGTCTGCACAGTCTGGGCCTGGGGTGGCAAAGTAATTGGACAGCTACGACTTTTTCATCTTTATGGAAGTTATGTGGTCTACATTTTCAGGGAACAGCCACATGAGCTTATCACTCAATACAATGCCAGCAGTGTTAAAGCCACGTTCTGAGAGAATGCTGGCTGCCGGGTAGGCCAAAACGTCCAAAAGGTGACTGGTGAGCTCAGGCTACTCTTCCATTTTTGAAGACCAAAATGCAAAAGGGTCCAATTCATGTCTTATTGTATCAATTTTGAGTGCTAAATACTCCTACACCATCCTCTTCAATCATTTACTGTGTTAGACTTCTACTCTGTTCTGCTGGTGCTTGTGATAGTCTTAAAATGTGTGCCAAATCTCACAGAAATTGCTTCTGCCACTTGAACTGCTGCTAATGTTTCTGTGTTGATGATATGACGTTCCCGTGGTTGCAATTCTAAAATGCACGCTGTGTACCTCACTGCTCTTTTGTGGAAAACTACTGTTAAGATGGTCTACTAGCTTGTTTCAATACTCCAGCCTCCACACTTCCCTTTCCAGGGGAGGAAGCATCTGGCTAAATTTACTGTTGTACCATGGCTCTAACATAGTGGAAACCCAGAAGTCAGCACTCTTTACTAATACTAACAAGTAGAGATGAATGAACCTTTTCGGTAAAGGTTTGTGTATTTCAAATTCGGTATGGGCTTCAACATGTTTGGGCTCAGTAATCCAAAAGTCGGTATTGTTCGGTTTTGCCCATGAACACTGTCCACGTTTTCAAAAATGTTTTTATATTACCACTAGCTGTAGTAGCCGGGCATTGCCCGGGATAGTAACTGTCTCTCTATCTCTCTCCCAGTCTCTGTCTGTGTGTCACTGTCTGTCTGTCTCTCTGTCTGTCTCTTTCCTTGTCTGTCTGTGTCTATGTCTCTGTCTGTCTGTTTCTATCTCTCTGTCTGTATTTGTATCAGTCTATCTGTCTCCATCTCTGTGTATGTCTGTCTCTCTCTACCTCTGTGTCTGTCTCTATGTTTCTGTCTGTCTTTGTCTTTCCCAGTCTGTCTCTTCCCCAGTCTGTGTCTTTCCCAGTCTATCTCTATCCAGGTCTGCCTCTTTGCCTGTCTGTCTCTTTGCCCATCTGTCTCTTTGCCTGTCTGTCTCTTTGCCCATCTGTCTCTTTGCTGGAATGTCTCTTTGCCCGTCTGTCTCTTTCCAGGGCTGTCTTTTTGCCCATTTGTCTTTTTGCCCGTTTGTCTTTTTGCCTGTCTATCTCTTTGCCCATCTGTCTCTTTGCCCATCTGTCTCTGTCTGTCTCTTTCCACGTCTGTCTCTGTCTGTCTCTGTGTCTGTTTCTCTCTCGCTGTCTCTTTGTCCGGCTGTCTCTTTGCCTGTCTGTTTCTTTCCCCGTCTGTTTCTTTCCCCGTCTGTTTGTTTCCCCGTCTGTTTCTTTCCCCGTCTGTCTCTTTCCCCGTCTGTCTCTTACCCCGTCTGTCTCTTTCCCCATCTGTCTCTTTCCCCGTTTGTCTCTTTGCCCATCTGTCTCTCTGTCTCTATCTCTCTTTTTCTCTCTATCTCTTTCCTGTCTTTCTCTGTCTGTGTCTCTGTCTCTCTGTCTTTTTCTGTCTCTCTCTATCCATCTCCCTATCTCTTTCCCCATCTGTCTCTTTCCCCGTCTGTCTCTATCCCCATCTGTCTCTTTGCCCGTCTGTCTCTTTGCCCGTCTATCTCTTTCCCATCTGTCTCTTTGCCCATCTGTCTCTGTCTGTCTCTTTCCACGTCTGTCTCTGTCTGTCTCTGTGTCTGTTTCTCTCTCGCTGTCTCTTTGTCCGGCTGTCTCTTTGCCTGTCTGTTTCTTTCCCCGTCTGTTTCTTTCCCCGTCTGTTTGTTTCCCCGTCTGTCTCTTTCCCCGTCTGTCTCTTTCCCCGTCTGTCTCTTACCCCGTCTGTCTCTTTCCCCATCTGTCTCTTTCCCCGTTTGTCTCTTTGCCCATCTGTCTCTCTGTCTCTATCTCTCTTTTTCTCTCTATCTCTTTCCTGTCTTTCTCTGTCTGTGTCTCTGTCTCTCTGTCTTTTTCTGTCTCTCTCTATCCATCTCCCTATCTCTTTCCCCATCTGTCTCTTTCCCCGTCTGTCTCTTTCCCCATCTGTCTCTTTGCCCGTCTGTCTCTTTGCCCGTCTGTCTCTTTGCCCATCTGTCTCTGTCTGTCTCTTTCCATGTCTGTATCTGTCTGTCTCCCTGTCTCTATCTCTCTGTCTCTTTCTCATCTTTCTCGGTCTGTGTCTCTGTCTGTCTGTCTTTTTCTGTCTCTCTCTATCCGTCTCCCTGTCTCTTTCCTGGTCTGTCTCTTTCTCGGTCTGTCTCTTTCCCGGTCTGTCTCTTTCCCAGTCTGTCTCTTTCCCGGTCTGATCTTTCCCACTCTATCTCTTTGCCCATCTGTCTCTTTTCCAGGGCTGTCTTTTTTCCAGGGCTGTCTATTTGCCTGTCTGTTTTTTTTCCAGGGCTGTCTCTTTTCCAAGGCTTTCTCTTTTCCTGGGCTGTCTCTTTTCCAGGGCTGTCTCTTCGCCCATCTGTCTCTTTTCCAGGACTGTCTCTTTTCCAGGGCTGCCTCTTTTCCAGGGCTGTCTCTTTCCAGGGCTGTCTCTTTGCCTGTCTATCTCTGTCTGTGTCTCTGTCTGTCTCTATCTTTCTGTCTCTTTCCCCATCTGTCTCTGTCTGTGTCCCTCTCTGTCTCTTTCTGTCTCTATCCATCTCCATATTACCTCACACATAAGCTTCTTATACTAACAGTTTATTTTGTTCCTATAGCAACCACTGACAGTTGCTATTAATAGCCTGTAGCTCCCACCTCCTTTCAGTTTAATGGAGGCAGGATTTTGGAGAGTAATTGTAAAGCACGGGGTTAAATTTTACTGTCAAAACATAGTCTACGACGGTCTCTGAGTCATATGAGGCGTCTGTGCAAACTTTCGTGATTGTAAAGGTGACGGTGCAGATTCCTTTAGCGGACACACACACACACAAACACACACACACACTCAGCTTTATATATTAGATTTTTGGCTTTTGAGTAGGATTGTGGTGCTGTCTGATGAATGGGGGGATGTGTAAAATAATGGAGGGGTGGGGACCCTGGAAAAGGCTTTTTGGGTTACAATGCCATTTTTTTCTTAACTTTATTTGCAGATGTTCCTGCAGCCAATCACAGCAAACATCCATAAAGTTCAGACACAAGGGCTTATATGATTGGCTGCCTAAGTCACATGTCTGTCTGCATATAAATTGCAGACATTTTGCTTCGGTGTCATTTTGGGAATGTGAAACGTTAGGGAAGGTGCCGCCGATGCTGCTAGACAGTTGTCTTAGCTAGGGCTTTAATGCTAAGTAGTTGAGATAGATAGGAAAGCTATAGTTTAGATAAGGGATGTACAGTGTAGGGACAGGTGTGTGTGCACCCCAAAGCGGCACATTTCATGATAGATAAATAGGGATTGGTGCTTGTAGTGCCTGCTAAGGAGTTGCCAGTGAAGCATCTAAATAGGTATTGCTTTGTATTATTGCCTACTCAAAAGTATGCAAACACATTTATACGTATTGCAAGATAGCAGTCCCTGACCTAAAAAGTTGCTAGGGAAGTATCTAAAAAGTGGTTCTTGCCAACTTTAATTTCTGTGGAGCTCCCCATCCTGAGAATAACAGCCTTCAGCCGTATTGCTTTATCTGGCTGGTATTAAAATTGGGGGGACCGCACGCCGTTTTTTTAAATTATTTAATTATTTCACTGCACAGTATAGACACGCCCACCGGCTGCTGTGATTGGGTGCAGTGAGACACCTGTCACTCAGTGTGGGGGCGTGTCTCACTGCAACCAATCATAGGCGCCTGTGGGCGGGGAAAGCAGGGAATACGATATTGTTTAATGAGCGGCCGGCTTTTTCAAAATAGTAAAAGCCACCGGAGCAGTGTGAATGCCGTGCAGTGCCGTGCCGGGGATCGGGGAACGGTGAGTATGAGAGAGGAGGGGAAAACGAACGACAGACAGAGAGAGAGGGACAGAGATAGTGATGGACCGACAGAGAGAGAATAGTGATTGACAGACATTGTGAGACATCACTCTTTTCCAGTGTTTTAGGAAACATGTGAGAAATGTATTTAGAAAATCGCATGTCACTAGGATGGTGTGAGTGCCGTCCCGTGACATCCGATTATTTACACACTCCCATAGACTTGCATTGGAGAGACTCGCAGTAGAAACTCGCAAAAAAGCAGAATGCTGCGATTTTTTTCTCAGTCCGATTTGGACTGAGAAAAAAATCGCAAATGCGAGCTGAATCATTGACTAACATTAGTGATGAGCGAGTACTAAAAAGCTCGGGTGCTCGAAGCTCGGGCCGAGCATCCCAAGATACTCGTGTACTCGGGCCGAGCAACGAGCCCAATGTTATCCTATGGGAGACCCGAGTATTTTTGTGAAATGACCACCGGCAGCATGTAGAAACCCTAAAAATGGCACAAAAGTCTCTGAAGAGTGCTCAAATGACATGGCAACAGCATGGGGAAGACCCCTTGAAGCATTTATCACTGAAAAGTCACAGCTGTGAACAATTTTGTCCGCGTTTTACGCCATTTTTACGGACTCACCAGAAAACCTTCCAAAATGACCCCAAAATGATTTTTCATGGCGGAAATGTTAAGGGCACATACCCAATAGTGAGATAGAGCTAATGTATGTTACTTTTTGAGATTACTACATGAAAGATTTTACGTAAAACATTGTGTGGCACTCCGATGTCCCTGAGAAGAGACGTACATAAAGGCCTCTGAGTCTAATGTGCCCATTTTGAGGAAGTGAGTCTTTGTAGTATTTTCCTTTGCCAGGGCAGTCCAAAATTGTGAGGTTCACCAATGCCCCTGCATACAGACGTGCATGAGGGCCTGTAAACCTGAAGTGCCCATTGGAAGGAAGTGGGTCTATTGTAGTATAGCCCTTAGGCAGGGCAGCCAAAAATTGGGAGGCTCCACGTTGTCCCTGGGTAGAGACGTGCATGAGGGCCTCAAAACATTAAGTGTCCATTTTAAGGAAGTGGGTGTATTATAGTATAGCCCTTAGGCAGGGCAGCCAAAAATTGGGAGGCTCCACGTTGTCCCTGGGTAGAGACGTGCATGATGGCCTGTAAACCTGAAGTGCCCATTGTAAGGAAGTGGGTCTATTTCAGTATAGCCCTTTGCCAGGGCAGCCAAAAATTGGGAGGCTCCACATTGTCCCTGGGTAGAGACGTGCATGAGGGCCTCAAAACATTAAGTGTCCATTTTAAGGAAGTGGGTGTATTATAGTATAGCCCTTAGGCAGGGCAGCCAAAAATTGGGAGGCTCCACGTTGTCCCTGGGTAGAGACGTGCATGATGGCCTGTAAACCTGAAGTGCCCATTGTAAGGAAGTGGGTCTATTTCAGTATAGCCCTTTGCCAGGGCAGCCAAAAATTGGGAGGCTCCACATTGTCCCTGGGTAGAGACGTGCATGAGGGCCTCAAAACATTAAGTGTCCATTTTAAGGAAGTGGGTGTATTATAGTATAGCCCTTAGGCAGGGCAGCCAAAAATTGGGAGGCTCCACGTTGTCCCTGGGTAGAGACGTGCATGAGGGCCTCAAAACATTGTTCCCATTGCAAAGGAGCGGGTCTCCTGTCGTTGTAATGTCCATTCTGCAAAGAATGGGCGAAAAAATTTACCACTGGGGGTATACCTGAAACAAAGGCCTAAGTATTGCAATTTGTAACGGTCATCATCATGGTGGCGCATGAGGAGAAGGAGGAGGAGTCCAGCGATTATCCAAAGTCCAGAAGTGTGTACCCATGGGTGAGTGGAGGTACATGGCAAACTTTAAATTCCGCTCTCATTTGCTGGTGGTGTGGTGAAGTCTGGCCCAATCCAACCCTTGTTCATCTTGATCAGAGTCAGCCTGTCAGCATTTTCAGTTGACAGGCGGGTGCGTTTATCTGTAATGATTCCACCTGCGGCACTAAAAACACGCTCTGACAAAACGCTAGCAGCAGGGCAGGCCAGGACTTCCAAGGCGTAGAGAGCCAATTCATGCCACGTGTCCAGCTTGGATACCCAATAATTGTAAGGCACAGAGGAATGTCGGAGTACTGTTGTTCGATCTGCAAGGTACTCCTTCAGCATCTGGGCAAACTTAGGATTTCTTGTGGCACTACCCCGCACCTCAGGGGCTGTGGTACGTGAGGGGCTGAGAAAACTGTCCCACATCTTAAAGACTGTTCCCCTACCTCTGGCGGATTGGACTTGTGCCTCTCTCGGCTGTACGCCTCGGTTGTCCACTGATTCATGACCTATGCCGCTAGCGTTTTGTGAGGGGAATGCTTTGCCTACTTCCGTGAGTATGGCCTTCCGAAACTGCTGCATTTTGGTTGACCTCTCCTCCACGGGAATAAGAGACAAAAAGTTCTCCTTGTAGCGTGGGTCTAACAGTGTTACCAACCAGTAATGATTGTCGGCCAAGATGTTCTTAACGCGAGGGTCACGAGACAGGCAGCTTACCATAAAGTCAGCCATGTGCGCCAGACTCTTAACAGCCAGGACTTCAGTAGCCTGACCAACAAGATGACTGAACATGCTGTCCTCCTCCTCCTCCTCCTCCTCCTCCTCATCTACCCTGTCCTCTGGCCAGCCACGCTGAACCGAGGATATGACTGGTGTGCATGTCATATCCTCAATTTGGCCGGAGAGTTGCTCCATGTCTTCATCCTCCTCCTCGTCATAGTCCTCCACTGCACGTTGTGATGAGACGAGGCTGGGCTGTGTGTTATCACCCACACCCACTACTGTTTCTTGCTGCAACTCATCGCGCTCCGCCTGCAATGCATCATGTTTGTTTTTCAGCAGAGACCGTTTTAGAAGGCAGAGTAGCGGTATGGTGACGCTAATAATGGCGTCATCACCACTCACCATCTTGGTGGAGTCCTCAAAGTTTTGGAGGATGGTACATAGGTCTGACATCCATCTCCACTCCTCAGGTGTTATGTGTGGAGTTTGACCCATTTCCCGACGGCTTAGGTGATGCAGGTACTCAACAACTGCCCTCTTCTGCTCACATATCCTGACCAACATGTGCAGAGTTGAATTCCAACGCGTGGGGACATCACACACCAGTCTGTGAGCCGGAAGATGCAAACGGCGCTGAAAGCCGGCAAGGCCGGCTGAAGCAGTAGGTGACTTTCGAAAATGTGCAGACAGGCGGCGAACTTTTACCAGTAGATCAGACAGCTCTGGGTATGACTTTATAAACCGCTGAACCACGAGGTTGAGCACATGGGCCACGCATGGAACATGTGTCAGCTGGCCTCGCCTCAAAGCCGCCACCAGGTTCCAGCCATTGTCACACACGACCTTTCCTGGCTTTAGGTTCAGAGGTGTGAGCCAGTGATCTGCCTGCTGTTTCAGAGCTGTCCACAGCTCTTCTGCATTGTGGGGTTTGTCACCTATGCAGATTAGCTTCAGCACAGCCTGTTGCCGCTTCGCCGAGGCAGTGCTGCAGTGCTTCCAGCTTGTGACTGGTGTGGAGGGCACAGTGGATGAGGATGCGCAGGAGGAGGAGGAGGCTGAAGAGCATGACATTCCGGAGCTGTAGAGTGTGGGTGAAACACTGACTGAGGTAGGGCCTGCAAACCTTGGTGTGGGAAGGACGTGTTCCGTCCCTCGCTCAGACTGGGTCCCAGCTTCCACAATATTAACCCAGTGTGCCGTCAACGAGATGTAGCGGCCTTGCCCACAAGCACTTGTCCACGTGTCTGTGGTTAGGTGGACCTTGGGTGAAACAGCGTTGTTCAGGGCACGTGTGATGTTTTGTGACACGTGGTTATGCAACGCGGGGACGGCACACCGGGAGAAATAGTGGCGGCTGGGGACCGAGTAACGTGGGACAGCTGCCGCCATCAGGTCACGGAATGCTTCAGTCTCCACCAGCCTAAAAGGCAACATTTCCAGCGCAAGCAGTCGCGAAATGTTAGCATTTAGAACTGTGGCATGTGGGGTGTTGGCAGTGTATTTGCGCCTGCGTTCAAAGGTTTGCTGAATGGATAACTGAACGCTGCGCTGGGACAAGGACGTGCTTGATGATGGTGTTCTTTCTGCGTAGGCAACTGCAGGTGCAGGAGTGGAGGAGGCTTGTTCGCAGGCAGCATGGACAGAGGATTGGCTCGCATGCACAACCAGCGAAGACGTAGCAGTGACATCAGCAAGCACTGCTCCTCGACTCTGTTGTACTTCCCACAAAGTCGGGTGCTTGGCTGACATGTGCCTGATCATGCTGGTGGTGGTCAGGCTGCTAGTTTTGGTACCCCTGCTGATGCTGGCACGGCAGGTGTTGCAAATGGCCTTTTTTGAATCATCTGGATCCAACTTAAAAAACTGCCAGACTCGGGAAGACCTAACATTTGTACAGGCACCTTGTGTCATCGTGTTGTTCCGGGGAACGGTTGCCTGACTTCTGCCTGGGGCCACCACCCTGCTTCTTACTGCCTGTTGTGATGCTACGCCTCCCTCCCCCTTTGCACTGCTGTCCTCGCTCTGCATATCCTCCTGCCAGGTTGGGTCAGTTACTGGATCATCCACCACGTCGTCTTCCTCTTCCGCACCCTGCTCCTCCTCCTGACTTGCTGACAATTGTGTCTCATCATCGTCCACCACTTGTTGAGACACGTTGCCAACTTCGTGAGAACGTGGCTGCTCAAATATTTGGCCATCTGTACAGACGATCTCCTCATGACCCACTTCAATATGAGCTGGCGAGAGGCCAGAATGTGTGAATGGAAACGTGAACAGCTCTTCCGAGTGTCCAAGTGTGGGATCATTAATGTCCGAGGAGGACGTGTACTCAGCCTGGTGGTAGGAAGGAGGATCAGGTTCAGAAATGTGCGGTGCAGTATCACGGCTACTGACACTTGACCGTGTGGAAGACAGAGTGTTTGTGGTGGTGCCAATCTGACTGGAAGCATTATCTGCTATCCAACTAACAACCTGTTGACACTGGTCTTGGTTCAAGAGCGGTGTACTGCTGCGGTCCCCAAGAATTTGGGACAGGACGTGCGAGCGACTAGATGTGGCCCTTTGTTGTGGCGAAATTAGAGCTTGCCCACGACCTCGGCCTCTGCCTGCACCACCATCACGTCCACTTCCTTGTTCCTTGCCAATGCCCTTGCGCATTTTGCAATGCTGTGCACTGCTGACGTGTATATTCACTACTTGTGCGTTATATCAAAGTGTGTGGAAATTGCACACAAGTGCACCTGTACGCTGCCACCAACAGGCACACACGTGCGGTTTTAAAAACCAAGCATGGACGCAATAATAACCTAACAGGTTTTTTTGGGGAGCGACAATTACAGACAAGTCAGACACTATCTGGACTGTTTTACACTGTGTACACCAGCCCCAGATATGATGAAGGCTGGTATACGGTCACCACTACCCTGCCTGCCTGCCTGCCTGTATACTGGTACAATAGTCCTGACAAGGACTCTTTTGGTCACTAGCCTGTATTCAGACCTGGCTATACCCTGCCTGTATATAGCAACAGTAGTCCTGAGAAGGACTCTGCTACTGTACTCCGACCTGGCTATACCCTGCCTGCCTGTATACAACTAGAATAGTCCTGAGAAGGACTTTTGGTCACACTGTTTGCAGCCCTGCAACTGAAAAAGCTATAAAGGGCCGCAAACCTTTCCCTGAAGCAGCAACACTCTCCCTACACTGACTGTCTGAATAGCTGTGAGCAGAGCACAGCGCGCCGGCCGATATAAAGGCTCGGTCACGCTGTGCAGGCCGGCCAATCACTGCAATTCCACAACTAACAGGGCTGTGGCATTGCAGTGGTCTGCCAGCCAATCCCTGCATGAGGGCTGGCTCTCAAAAGAGCGCCAACATGCAGAAATGAAGACCACGAGTACAGCACGAGTATCGCGAGATTACTCGGTCCCCGCCGAGCAGCCCGAGTACAGCGATACTCGTGCGAGTACCGAGTAGTGACAAGCATGCTCGCTCATCACTAACTAACATGTGTCCGATTCCAATGCGAGTTTTTCTCGCATTGCTCTACTGCGAGAAACTCGCAAGTGAGAAGCAGCCCTTAGGTGTAATCTCCAGCTGAGAAAAACTGTGACCCACCACTGGAATCAGGGTCACTGTCTTTTTTGCCTTCAGAAAAAAATATTTTGAAACAAATTACTCTGTGTAAATGCTGTTTCTCAAACTGATCTAGATAAGCTGTGTTTTTGTTTTATCATAAAACATGCTTGTAAATTTATGTCTGAAAATATTTTCTTCACCTTTCAATATTATTTATTCACTTTTTTATTGACTTTGGACTGAATTCAAGAAACAAGAGATTCAATAAAGAAAAAAAGCTAAATATGAGCTAATTATCAAATATTTTAGTGCGTGATAAGAGAATAACTGCATCACCTCCCTTGCTCTTTTACAGCTTTAGACATATTGTTTTCTAATTCTTTCTTAAATTAATTGTTTTCTGTTAAGGAACGCCAAAAGTAATGAAGTTGCAAATGCTTAGTCTGCATAATGTCTACACAAAACCCATAAATACTTGGTTTCATTGGGGATTGTGCTACATAACATGTGTAAGGAAAAACAACATTAACTGTAATAAATTAATATATCAAATGATTTTTGAAAATATAACAAATAATCCATGATTCCATCAATCTGGATAAGTAACGAAGAGGACATTGTCCAACAAAAATATATTTGTGAATTTCCTACATGCTTCCAGATGTATTCACAGAACTTGTGTTTTGTTTTCATAGTTCATCTGATGGTTGTCACACATAAATAGTAATAAAAGCAGACAAAAGACATATACAGCAATAGTAAATCACAAGCTTGATTTGTAGAAAAGCATTTTGTTATAAACCATGTTTTCTTTATTGAGAAAGCATATAAATTAATATATGGTGCATTGTAAGAAAAAAAACAAAAAAAAAACAACCTACTGGTTGACAAAATTGAGAACTTAAACCAATTTTAGTGTGTACCTGACCTTTCAAACTAAACTTGTAGAAAAGTATGGTTTTGTTCCTCTAATAAACACAAGTTAAAGTTACTTTTGTTGCAGGAAAATTTCTAATATATCAGTGGACTGTCACAGTTCTCATGTCCTATAACTTCTAAATTTACTCTTTTTGAGGCTTCATTTCATCAGCATTCTGTCTTCTGTGCACTTAAAGGGAACCAATCACCAGGATTTTCGTATATAAGCTAAAACCAGTGCTATACTGGCACTATCAGGCTAATTCTATACATATCTTTTGTGGTCAGCTCGGATGTTTAGGTTTTGAAATCCAAAAAAGTAAAGTTTATAAAATTAGCTGCTTTTTGAGTGGCAGTTGTCTCTCTGTTAGAATTAGCATAAGTATTATACAATCGATTTACTTTGTCTCTTGCAGGACCTGTGTGAGGTCATACCCATGTGACCAGAAGGGGCGGGGCCTCAGCAAACAAAGCTGGATACTAGGTCACATGGGTATGACCTCACACAGGTCCTGCAACAAAGTTAATTGTTTGTATAATAACTATGCTAATTTTAACAGAGGGAGGGGATAACTATGAAAATATTATCTGCTTCATTGCAACTGCCACTCAAGCAGCTGACGATTTTTTAAAACTTTACTTGCTTGGATTTGAAAGCCTAAGCATCCGATTTGACCATTCATGTTATGTAGATAATCTGCCTGGCTTTAGGTTATATAGGAATATCCTGGTGATTGGTTTCCTTTAAGATGCAGAATCTTTCTAGCATTCATTGCTTCCACAAAAGGTGTATAAAAAAAATCACAGGACCCCATAGTAAAAATCTAAATTTGGTGCAGCCCTATATCAAAGAAAGAAAAAAAAAATATTTGGTGGACAATGAAGAGCCACAGCACAGTCACAGAAGGGCATACCTCGCTACTACAATAAGATAACATGAGGTAGGTAAGACAAAGAGGAGAGGAAAGACACAACGAAAAGCACTCCTTGGTATCTTCAGTAGGAACCTTCGCAGCTGCACTACACCCATAGATGAAATTAAAACCTCTGAAAACCTCACTCCCATTCCCACAATGATCGTCTCTCGTCTCTGGTGTCCTATATCTCTGCACAATAGATGCTGTGTAGTGACATCATCACTTCTTTAGAAATGAGCAAACTTGTTCAAAAAACGTTCGGCAATCTCAAATTCTGTTCAGGTCAGGATCGGATTCCCAAACACTTTTTGCAAAATCGTCAAAGTTCAGCTTTGTTCAGTAGCTGTTTGCATTTAAACTATAGCAATAACAATCCACTTCTGGCCCCATCACAGCCATGTCAAGTATTGGCAATGCTGTGTTTGGCTGGGGACTGTTAAAAAAAGGAAGTAAAATGGTTCAAACAGGACATTCTTAGCAGTCTACACGCAGCTACTTTTCAGTCTGCTCAAAAACCCTCATACATATTCACTGCGTCCCCACCAACCATCAGTCCCAGAATTTGTGATTAGTTGCAGTTAGAGTGCACCCCTACACTGTGTGACGGCATCTTGGATTGGTTAGAATCACACACGCTGTCTGCATACCTATAGTGTAAAAATAAATAAATTGGCTTAAGGGTGCTTTACACGCTGCGACATCGCTAGCGATTGCTAGCGATGTCATGCGCAATATCACCCGCCCCCGTCGTCCGTGCGACATTTGGTGATCGCTGCCGTAGCGAACATTATCGCTACGGCACCGTCACATGCACATACCTGGTCAGCAACGTCGCTGTGACCGCCAAACAATCCCTCCTTCAAGGGGAAGGTGCATTCGGTGTCACTGCGGTGTCACTAAGCGGCTGCCCAATAGAAGCGGAGGGGCGGAGATGAGCGGGATGTAACATCCCTCCCACCTCCTTTCTTCCGCATTACCGGTAAACGCAGGTAAGGAGAATTTTGTCGTTCCTGCGGTGTCACACATAGCGATGTGTGGTGCCGCAGGAACGACGAACAACATCGTACCTGTGGCAGCAGCGATATTTTGAAAAGGAGCAACGTGTCAATGATCATCAATTTTGAATGATCTTGCGATCATTGATCGTCGCTGCTTGGTGTCACACGCTGCGATGTCACTAACGGCGCCGGATGTGCGTCACTAACGACCTGACCCCGACGATATATCGTTAGCGAGATCGCAGCGTGTAAAGCACCCTTGGAATCCCCGCATATTATGATACCCAGTGCAGATAGAGTTTACAGATACAGGCTATAGCCACCAGCTGTTAGCTTCTCTTGGCTGTGTATCCAAATAAGAGTGACCCCATGTTGCTTTGTTTTTAATTATTTAAAAAGACCTTGTCACCAGGGTTTTGACACCTCATCTGAGAGTAGCATGATGAAGGAAAAGAGACCCTGATTTCAGCGGGGTATATCACTTACTGGGATGTGTAGTGTAGCTTCTATAAAACCATTGTTTAAGGCCCCCTTCATATGTCTGTGATTCCGGTACATATGACATCCGTTTCCATGCTTACCGGAGACACAAACATATGGAAACCTATTAAAATCAATGGGTCTGCGCACACATCTGTGTTTTTTCATGGACCTGTGTCTGTGTGGTGCACATACATTTCAATGGAGCTTTTGCCATCATAGGGTTAAAACATGGGAGGTTTCATGTTTGATTTTAATCCCTTTCCTTCACTTTTTCCTTTCCTCCCCTTTTTCTATATTTTGGGAGTCTATCCTTTAGTTTGATAGACCATGTAGAAGGCGCTTGTACGCCGAAACGCGTAGTCCAAGCAGGCTACCACTCCTAATCTCTTTCCTTCACCGCCCAGAAGTGTGGCTCCAATTTTATGGAAGTTTTTCAAAATAAAGATTTGCAAATGCAAACATTTTTTTAATATATATCTGCATCCTCAAATTTGTCCGCTGGAGTTATAAAGTTTTTTCATTTACATTTCAATGTGTTTCACCCGGAGACAAGTACATTTTTCTCCGGCAGCACTGATGTAACCACACACTTATTTCATCCATGTGACATCAGTGTGACACGTACTGGAGAAATCACGCGTCTTTGAAATAAAATTATTTTCTATACTCACCTGTCTCCAGCGCTGCTGTCTTCAACACTGCTGTCACTTGCTTCCAGGCCCGCTCATTATTCTCATGAATATTCACTGCACTGTGGACCCAGAAGCAGCAGCACCAGAAACTTCAGCGGCAAAATCATGGTACATGGATGGCCATATGAACCTTGAAAAACATGCAATTTTATCATGGACGAGTGAAGGGGGCCTAATTAGGAAGAATTAGTAAAAAATTACCATTAGAGGACTACTTGGTGTGCTGCCAGGTAGTTCACCATGAGCTCATTATAACCCTGCTCTACATTCAGATAACTGCTAGTCTGTAGCAAAGAAAACAGTGATTTCATCAAAATGACAGCAAATAGCTCAGTAAGCCACACATTGGTGGAATCAGAGTTTCTACATTGTGCTACTTTCAGATGGGTTAGCAAAAACCTGGTGAAAGAGTCCGTTTAAAAAATAATTAAAAAAAATAGCATGCTGTCCCCCTACTTTGATACCCAGCCATGATAAAGCCCGACATCTGGGGACTGATATTCTCAGGCAGGGGAGTCCCATGGTTAGTTGGCCCTCCAGCCTAAAAACAGGAGCCTGCAACCGCCCAGAATTGTCCCATCCATTAGATGCGACAATCCCATCACATTACCTGGCTCATCCCAATTGCCCTGGTGTGGTGGCAATCGGGTTCATGTATAGGGAATAGCTCACAGCTTGCACTAAGCTGGAACTAAGCCCTAAATTATTAATGGGAGGCATCTATGTAACCCACCCCAATAATTAATACTATAAGTGGAAAAAATAAACACAGACACTGAAATAATATTTTATTTGAAATAAAATACAAAAAAACCCACCCTATTTATTAGCCCCAAACACCCAGTTCCAATGTATTCCACACGAGGTCCCATGATGATCCTTGCTCTGCTGAAGTCACAGCACGCCTGCACAGAACATGACTGCATGCTGTAGCTTCAGGCACAGACTGAGCTGCAGCTATGAGCGGTGATGACGCTCAGTTTATCTGGGGTCGCAGCTGGAGGTTCCCACGGTACCCCACCTGTGATCACAGATAAACTGACCTCAGGGGACCTCATTGAACTCAGTGACCTAACCTCAGGTGAACTCATTCAGTTTATTGAGACCTGCATCTGCTGGCAGAAAAACACATTTTTTTTGCCAAGAGGTGCAGATGATGCTGAAATTTATACATCAATTTCTCCACCAAATCTGCATCTTCTGTTAGAAAAATGCATCTAGACGCAATGTGGTTTTGATGTGATATTGATGCATTTTTTTGCCAGGAGATGCAGATTTGGTGCTCATCTGTATTCTTCTGTCTCAGTCGCACATGCTGATTGATGGAAGAAGAAGCTGGTGGATTCACCCTATAGTAATGTATTCATCGCTATCTGCATTCTGAGGATGGAGATAACGATGATATTGGGACTCAGGCGGTGGGCGGGGGAGGGCATAATGTGGCCCATGGGTTAATGTTTTCAGCCCTTCAGCTGTTTCAGTTTGCAGGTCAGAATGAAATAGTCAGAGAGCTGGAAGTGGACCAGGGGATTCACTTTGGCCAGGTTTAATCTAGAGGAATCTGTTACATTTTGTAACATAAAACTGGACAAAAATTGAGCACCTAATGAGTAGTTATGATGTTAACGGATAATATTCCAGAGGATCATGGTGTATAAAACCTATTTAAGAAAAAAAACCTTGACATTGCTTACAGTATTATGTGAGGAACAATGTGTGAGTGGGTGGCCTTTCAAGGCAGCATTGCCGCCTATTTGGAGTCATAAAAGTAGAAATCCTCATAGCAACTGTAAGGGTATATATATTCTTTTATCCATCTACTGTATGTTTTTCAATTGTTTTATTTGCTATCCAGGAGATACAATAGAAGCGTGCTGTAGCTTGTTCTTCTTTATCTGGTATAAACTGTACATTAACTCTCCGTATCTTTCATTGTGAGACATTTTATTATGTGAGTCCACTTACATTACAAAATTATAAAATATTTTATTTGCAGAGTGAAACGGCTGAAAATATTCCCGTAGTTCAATATTCAAATATGTGAAGAATTTACATTTTAGTTAACTTTCCTGAACATACATACTCTTTACTATGAGGAACTCAAGAGATTAATTTAGCTGATCCGTTATCACTCAGAATGGTCAGCATAACCTGAAAAAAAGATTTTTTTTTTCCACGGAATATAAAATGAAACAGCTTTAGATAAGTGTGGAAGCTACAAATAATGATAGGGTTTTCTTGACCCATAAATTGGGAATGAAACCAAAGGTTTTACTTTTAACATACTAAATTTCAAATCCATGGAGACCCAATTACTGGAAAGTGCTGCAATACTTCAGATATGATTTAACCCTTTACTCTGGATAGCCTTAAGCATAATATAAAAAGATGCAAACATAACTGCCATACATTTATTTTCTACTCTTTATTCTTAGTAGATCAAGTGTGCAAATGAACAAAATCAATATTAGAGCTGGGCAACTAGCTCAGTTTGCTTGCGCCTTAATCCACATAAGGTACTTCCAGTGTCCACCGCTGTTATTAACCACTTACCAACTAAGTGATTTTTCATGCTTTTTTTCAATATTTAGCCATAATTTTTTTTTTCGTCGAAAAAGCCGTATGAGGACTTGTGTTTGCAGCACTAGTTATACATTTAAATGACATTACCCATTTTATCATTTAATGTGGCAGAAAGCAGAAAATAATTCCAACTGTGCAAAATTGCTCGAAAAAAAAGTGAAAGGCTATGTGCACACTTTCCGTTTCCATCTGCTTTTCAGCTGCTTTTTAGGTCCGTTTTGAACTGTAGCGTTTTCATGCCAAATGGCATGCGTTTTGATTTTCCAGCAAAGTCTATGGAAAATGTGATTTTTTTTGTCCGCACTTTGCGTTTCCAAACGCTGCGTTTAATTTGCATAATTTTAGGCAAAAAAACATGCGTTCAAAGAAGCAGCATGTCAATTGTTTTTGCCATTTTGGCTGCGTTCTACACCCATTGAAATCAATGAGTTGTAGTAAATCGCTGCCAAAATGTGAAGCAGTGCGCTTGCATTGCCTTATTATTGCAATCCACATATTTTTATTTAACATAACAAAGGCAGATCTTTCGGTCTCTCTCTCTCTCTGTCGGTCGGTCTGTCTCTCTCTATGTCTCTATCTCTCCCTCTGTCCATGTCGGTCTCTCCCTCCCACCCCCTCTCTCATACTTACCGATCCACGATCATCGGCGCGGCGCTGCACGGCGTTCACACTGTGGCAGCTTCTTCTCTTTTGAAAATGCCGACCGCTCATTAATCCATCACGTATTCCCTGCTTCCCCCGCCCACCAGCGCCTATGATTGGTTGCAATCTGACACGCCCCCACGCTGAGTGACAGCTGTCGCACTACAAACAATCACAGCCGCCGGTGGGCGTGTCTATATCAAGCAGTAAAAAAAATAAATAAATAAATGAAAAAAAAACGAAGTGCGGTCCCCCCCATTTGGATACCAGCAAGGGTAAAGCCACATGGCTGAAGGCTGATATTCTCAGGATGGGGAGCTCCACATTATGGGGAGCTCCCCAGCCTAACAATATCAGCCAGCAGCCGCCCAGAATTGCCGCATCCATTAGATGCGACAGTCCCGGGACTTTACCGGCTCATCCCGAATTGCCATGCTGTGGTGGCAAACGGGGCAATAAGGAGTTAATGACAGTAGCCCATAGCTGCCACTAAGTCCTAGGTTCATCATGGCAGGCTTCTCCCCGAGATACCTTCCATGATGAACCTGTAAGTTAAAGTAAATAAACACACACATCCAAAAAATCCTTTATTTATAATGAAAGACAAAAAAACCCCTCTTTCACCACTTTATTAATCCCTCAAAAACACCTCCAGGTTCGACGTAATCTACGCAAGGTCCCACGACGCTTCCATCTCTGCTACATCAGAAGCTGCCAGGAGCGGCAGTAGAACACCACCGCTCCTGTGAGCTCCATGCAGCAACTGAAGTGAGTCGCGCAATCAGCTGTGCTGTCACTGAGGTTACTCGTGGCCACCACTCTCCAGTGGAGGACTGCAGCTGTGGCCGCGAGTAACTTGAGTGAAAGCATAGCTGATCACGTGGCTCACTGCAATCACTCAGGGGATTTGCGATCACAGGTGAGTCCTTCACGTGTGACCGCAAATCAAGCCGCGGCACACACACAGAGCCGCGCGATCACAATGAAGTCGGGTGAAGTTCATCCGAGTTCATTCTGATCGCGCGGCACTGTCTCGCAGCCAGACATGACAGTGACAGTGCGGTCCCACTCGGCTCTGCTGCAAGTCTATGGGGATGCTGCAGATCCGAGTGGGTACGTACTGAGAAAAATGTGCCTTCTGGATGCTTTTCCCACTCTGTCTATGGCAGAGAAAGCATCCAGAATGCATTAATTCTCTCCAGGAATGTCTGCACTTTGCGTTCTGCCGAATGTGTCTCAGAACACAGCTTTTTCGGCTGCATTCTGAGACGCACATGCAGTAACTTACACGCTGCAGAATTGAACTGCAAAGTGTGGACATAGCCTTATTTCTCCCTATTTTATTTTTTTTTTTCTTTTAGTTAAAACAGGGAAAATTGACTTAGCAATATGGTTCTGCATGTCAGTATGATTATGCAAATTGTCTCTCCAGTAAAGGAGACAAACTTTAGCACAGCGCCACCTATTGGAAGTAGCGATCCTAAAAGTCACAAGTGGATTTTCAACAATCCTTTGCAATATGACTCAGGATATATAAGCCAGATCAGAATCCCAATTTGCAGACACGCTGTTTCGGGGTGCTTGCCCCTCATCAGTGCAAAGTATGGCGGTGTCTGATCTGGCTCATGAGAAAGCTATGTGGGGACCACGGGGGAACACTATTCTCCTTAAGGAGACTTTGCAAGCCAGTCTGGCTGCCAGGTAAGGGGACTTATAGCTGCCACGCCCCTCTAAGAAATATTCAAATTGTCTCTCCACTAAAGGAGACAAACTCTAGCACAGCGCCACCTATTGGAAGTAGCGATCCTAAAAGTCACAAGTGGATTTTCAACAATCCTTTGCAATATGACTCAGGATATATAAGCCAGATCTGAATCCCAATTTGCAGACACGGTGTTTCGGGGTGCTTGCCCCTCGTCAGTGCAAAGTATGGGGTGTCTGATCTGGCTCATGAGAAAGCTATGTGGGGACCACGGGGGAACACTATTCTCCTTAAGGAGACTTTGCAAGCCAGTCTGGCTGCCAGGTAAGGGGACTTATAGCTGCCACGCCCCTCTAAGAAATATTCAAATTGTCTCTCCAGTAAAGGAGACAAACTCTAGCACAGCGCCACCTATTGGAAGTAGCGATCCTAAAAGTCACAAGTGGATTTTCAACAATCCTTTGCAATATGACTCAGGATATATAAGCCAGATCAGAATCCCAATTTGCAGACACGGTGTTTCGGGGTGCTTGCCCCTCGTCAGTGCAAAGTATGGGGGTGTCTGATCTGGCTCATGGGAAAGCTATGTGGGGACCACGGGGGAACACTATTCTCCTTAAGGAGACTTTGCAAGCCAGTCTGGCTGCCAGGTAAGGGGACTTATAGCTGCCACGCCCCTCTAAGAAATATTCAAATTGTCTCTCCAGTAAAGGAGACAAACTCTAGCACAGCGCCACCTATTGGAAGTAGCGATCCTAAAAGTCACAAGTGGATTTTCAACAATCCTTTGCAATATGACTCAGGATATATAAGCCAGATCAGAATCCCAATTTGCAGACACGGTGTTTCGGGGTGCTTGCCCCTCGTCAGTGCAAAGTATGGGGTGTCTGATCTGGCTCATGAGAAAGCTATGTGGGGACCACGGGGGAACACTATTCTCCTTAAGGAGACTTTGCAAGCCAGTCTGGCTGCCAGGTAAGGGGACTTATAGCTGCCACGCCCCTCTAAGAAATATTCAAATTGTCTCTCCAGTAAAGGAGACAAACTCTAGCACAGCGCCACCTATTGGAAGTAGCGATCCTAAAAGTCACAAGTGGATTTTCAACAATCCTTTGCAATATGACTCAGGATATATAAGCCAGATCAGAATCCCAATTTGCAGACACGGTGTTTCGGGGTGCTTGCCCCTCGTCAGTGCAAAGTATGGGGGTGTCTGATCTGGCTCATGGGAAAGCTGGGAGGAGAGAGGCTGATCCTGGGGAAGGCTGGGATGGTGGAGGCTGAGATAACAGAGGCTGATGTTGGGGGAGGCTGAGGCTGGGGTAGGCTGGGAGGAGAGAGGCTGATGCTAAGGACAGAAAAGGCTGATGCGGGCATAGAGGCTGATGCTGCGGGCAGAGAGGCTGATGCTGCGGGCACAGAGGCTGATGCTGCGGGCAGAGAGGCTGATGCTGCGGGCAAAGAGGCTGATGCTGCGGGCACAGAGGCTGATGCTGCGGGCACAGAGGCTGATGCTGCGGGCAGAGAGGCTGATGCTGCAGGCAGAGAGGCTGATTCTGCGGGCAGAGAGGCTGATGCTGCGGGCAGAGAGGCTGATGCTGCGGGCACAGAGGCTGATGCTGCGGCCAGCATGGGGGATGGAGCACGTTTTGGAGTCCGCAGCATGGCGGATAGAGCACGTTTGGGAGTGCGCAGCATGGCGGATGGACCACGTTTGGAAGTGCGCAGCATGGCAGATGGACCACGTTTGGGAGTGCGCAGCATGGCGGATGGACCACGTTTGGGAGTGCGCAGCATGGCAGATGGAGCACGTTTGGGAGTGCGCAGCATGGCGGATGGAGCACGTTTGGGAGTGTGCAGCATGGCAGATGGAGCACGTTTGGGAGTGCGCAGCATGGCGGATGGAGCACGTTTGGGAGTGCGCAGCATGGCGGATCGAGCACGTTTCGGAGTGCGCAGCATGGCGGATGGAGCACGTTTGGGAGTGCGCAGCATGGCCGATGGAGCACGTTTGGTAGTGTGCAGCATGGCGGATGGAGCACGTTTGGGAGTGCGCAGCATGGCGGATGGAGCACGTTTGGGAGTGTGCAGCATGGCAGATGGAGCACGATGGGGAGTGCGCAGCATGGGAGATGGAGCACGTTTGGGAGTTCGCAGCATGGCGGATGGAGCACGTTTGGGAGTGCGCAGCATGGCGGATGGAGCACGATGGGGAGTGCGCAGCATGGGAGATGGAGCATGATGGGGGGTGCGCAGCATGGGGGATGGAGCACGATGGGGGGTGCGCAGCTTAGGGGATGGAGCACGATGGGGGGTGCGCAGCTTAGGGGATGGAGCACGATGGGGGGTGTGCAGCTTGGGGGATGGAGCACGATGGGGGGTGCGCAGCTTAGGGGATGGAGCACGATGGGGGGTGCGCAGCTTAGGGGATGGAGCACGATGGGGGGTGTGCAGCTTGGGGGATTGAGCACGATGGGGGGTGCGCAGCATGGGGGATGGAGCACGATTGGGGGTGCGCAGCATGGGGGATGGAGCACGATGGGAGGTGGACACCTCCCCCCAACACACACACACACGTGCACTGCACAACACACACACACTGGGAAACACAAACACCGCCCTACACAGACACACACACACACAGACAACGCTGCACACACACAACACCCAACACACAAACACCGCGGCATACATAAATATACGCACATACCGCGCAACACACACACTGCACAAAACATACCTCCCCCAAAGCACACACAAACCACGCAACACACACACAATGCTACAGACACACAGCGCTCCACAAACAACGCAACACACGCAACACACACAACGCAACACACAAACAACACCGCTCTCACCCCCCGCCACACCCAGACAACACCCAGAACATGTACAGCGCCCTACACAAACACTTGGTAACTACACACAACAACATCTATATATATATATAACAAAAATCATACATGAACTACACAATACGTAAATTCTAGAATACCCGATGCGTAGAATCGGGCCACCTTCTAGTATTATATATAATCCCCCCTCATGCACTCTCTTCTCTCACCCCTGCGCGGTCTCCTCTGCCCTCTCAGAACCCCCCATCTCTCACCCATGCACTCTCTTCTCTACCACCCCAGAACCTACCCATCTCTCACCCGAGCACTCTCTTTTCTGCCCTTTGCTCTGTCTGTCACCCGTGCACTCTCTTCTCTGCCCCCCCGTTCTGTCTCTCACCAATGCACTCTCTTTTCTGCCCCTCCAGCACTCCCCCCAGTCTCTCACCTGTGCACTCCCTCCTCTGCCCCCCTCGCTCTGTCACCTGTGCACTCTCTTCTCTGCTCCACCCCACTCTGTCACCAGTGCACTCCCTTCTCAGCCCCCCCGCACTCTCTCTCACCCATGCTGTCTTTTCTCCTCCATGCTGTGATGAGTGCAGTGTCCTTACATCTATTCTCTGCTCCTGACTTTATTTAGAAGCCTTGGCACCATACAGTGTCCTAGACAGAGTGGGCAACCCAGTTTGTCCAGGACCCCGGCACATACAGGGCACAGATAGCAGCTCACAGGGAGCAGGGGAGAGTATGGAGTGCGAGGATGGGGCAGGGGAGGGGGTGCAAGTTACTGTGTCACACTGTAACTACCCAGCAGGGCAGCTAAATGACGTCGGCTGTGATGCCCATCTACAAGGCGAGCATAAACTCCTGCCTCTATCGACGTGACATCACAGGAAGAAGTAAAATCCCGGCAGGAGCGGTCACATGACCGGTCTGAGCTGGAGGAGAGGGGCTGACAGCAGGGCAGGTAGGTAATTGCTATCCACTTACCTGCCCCAATGTAGCCCATTAGTGAAATGACAAAAAATAAGTAAAATAAGCCGGATAACCCAATTTCAATTTTGATGGAACTGTATGAGGGTTTTATTTTTTCAGCCTGATTCAATGTTTTTAATGATAAAATCTTAGGGTAGGTACAATGTTTAGATTTCCTCTTATTGAGTTATTTTGTGGTACTGCGGTGACCGGTAAACTGCAACTGGGCAATCAGTTTAATTAACTAATAATACTTAGATAGATCTGACTTTTACAGACATTGAAATATCACATATGTCTTTTTTTGACGAGGAAAAAAAGTGGTGATTCAAACTTTTACATTTTCTTTATTTTGTTCATATTTTTAAAAATATTTCTTGCAGTCTCCTTAGGTGACTTGAACCTTCGATCATCGGTACTATATACAGCAATACAACAGTCTCCTACAAGTGCCAGCAAGAGGGTCTTAAAGGTAATCTGTTAGCAGTTTTTGCTATGTAAACTAAGAACAGAATGCTGTAAGGGTGAACACAAAATATAGGGATGCCAGACTTGTCCAGGTCCAATCTGTTATTTATTTGCTATGTTTGTTTAAGCATCAGGACTAGAGATGAGCGAACCGGCCGCGGTTCGGCTCGAGTTCGGTTCGCCGAACGGAGGTCTTGTTCGAGTTCGGTTCGGCGAACCGGTTCGGCGAACCACTCGAACCGCATAGGAAACATTGGGAGGCAATCTCAAACACATAAAAACACCTAGAAAACACCCTCAAAGGTGTCCAAAAGGTGACAAACAACTCACAACACAACACAAACACATGGGAAAGTGACAAGAACAAATTCTCATGCGAAAACAAAACAGCGTTGCGAGGAAAAAGAGGACGAGACACAGATATATGAGTATATGCAAGGGAACATCGATGCCATTACTGTGCATCTTGAGCCTTGCTCATTTTAGGCTTCCAATCTGGATAAATTGCCTGAGCACGCCACGTACGCCTTGGGGATCTTGTCGTTTCCTGCAGCCAGTGTTCTCTCGGAACCTGTCTTCAGTGCTGCTGGGGGTCTGCTGACAGATAAGAACACTCGTCTGTCCACTGACAATGTGGACATGGCTCTCAGAGGACTTTTCTTCCCCTGGGTCATCCAGGGGAGGCGAAAGGCACGCGTATTTTTGAGAGTGCTTCATGCAAAGCATCTTTTTCATTTTGAAAAGGGGGGTCAACTGATGACAGTCAAGTGGGGTGTGTGTGGCCCAATTAATGGAAACGAGGGAGACTGTGGTTGGAGTCCCCTTGCTGTGTTTCTAAAAGAACCAAGATAAACAAGTCATGGCTCTCAGAGGACGTTTCTTCCCCTGGGTCATCCAGGGAAGGCGAAAGGCATGCGTATTTTTGAGAGTGATTCATGCAAAGCATCTTTTTCGTTTTCAAAAGGGGGGTCAACTGATGACAGTCAAAAGGGGTGTGTGTGGCCCAACTAGTGGAAACGAGGGAGACTGTGGTTGGAGTCCACTCGCTGTGTTTCTAAAAGAACCAAGATGAACAAGTCATGGCTCTCAGAGGTCTTTTCTTCCCCTGGGTCATCCAGGGGAGCCAAAAGGCACGCGTATTTTTGAGAGTGCTTCATGCAAAGCATCTTTTTCATTTTGAAAAGGGGGGTCAACTGATGACAGTCAAGTGGGGTGTGTGTGGCCCAATTAATGGAAACGAGGGAGACTGTTGTTGGAGTCCCCTCGCTGTGTTTCTAAAAGAACCAAGATGAACAAGTCATGGCTCTCAGAGGACTTTTCTTCCCCTGGGTCATCCAGGAGAGGCGAAAGGCATGAGTATTTTTGAGAGTGCTTCATGCAAAGCATCTTTTTCGTTTTCAAAGGGGGGGTCAACTGATGACAGTCAAAAGGGGTGTGTGTGGCCCAATTAGTGGAAACGAGGGAGACTGTGGTTGGAGTCCCCTCGCTATGTTTCTAAAACAACCAAGATGAACAAGTCATGGCTCTCGGAGGACTTTTCTTCCCCTGGTTCATCCAGGGGAGGCGAAAGGCACACGTATTTTTGAGAGTGCTTCATGCAAAGCATCTTTTTCATTTTCAAAAGGGGGGTCAACTGATGCCAGTCAAGTGGGATGTGTGTGGCCCAATTAATGGAAACGAGGGAGACTGTGAATGGAGTCCCCTTGCTGTTTTTTACATGATTTTCGAAGTGCATGACATGCCTAAGAGGTTTAGTTTCAGCATCTCAAACTTGTTGTCTACAGAGGCTGCCTTTACACCCTTTTGTCACTGAGGATTTTTGAGACCTTATGCCCATTGCAGTGCCCCAAGAGCCGATGGCCATTTGCCACTCATTCTCCAAGAAAGGGGTGCCCGCGCTAACACAGCAGGTCGCACACATCACCGCTTCCTTGAGAAACTCTGTGTGTGACAGGGTGCATTTCACCACAGATACTTGGAACAGTAAGCATGGACAGGGGCGTTACATGTCGCTGACTGGGCACTGGGTAACTATAGTGATAGATGGAGAAGTGTCTGCTGTACAAGTCTTTCCGTCCCCACGAGTTGTGTGTTTCAATCCTTCCTCTGTATGTACAAGTTCCTCCACTGCACCTCAGCACAAACCCTGTGTGGTCAGGCCACCATTCCTTGTAACTGCGCCCAAAGAATCCCACACACCTCCTTACTATGCTGGCAGCAGAGCTCAAGGCCATCAGGCGGTCAAATGTTTACTTTGAAATGTAGGGTAAATGTGAGACACCGCTGAGGAGTTGTGGACGGTTAGCTCTCTAGAGTGAGACCGAGTTTCATCAATGGTTGTCTCCACTCAACCAGCAGCCAGGGAAGGTCGGGTGCGACAATGATGCAAACCAGTCTGCGACCCTTCTTCAGGGCTATGTGGCACACGTGCCTTGTATGGCTCACGTGTTGAACCTGGTTGTCCAGCAATTTTTAAAACACTATCCCGGCCTACATGTCCTTCTGTCGAGGGCACAGTGTAACGCCTGCCTGGATCGACACACTCAGACGGGCTGTAAAGGATAGGCTAGAGGGAACCCACTCACCAAGCTGGACCCCCAGAACCCTGAAACTCTTTAACCCCTATACAGTGATTTTGAATGACACAGGGCCCAAGTTGATCAATACCTGTGGAAGGCTGCAGTTCCAGAGAATAATAGTCATGCAGGGTCAAAACATTAATTGAGGAAAAGGAACAGAATGGGAGGGACAGGACTTAATCAAAAAACAAGCAGAGGTGAAATGCAAATCGGCCAACGAGGTACCTAAACAGCAAGCAGGAAAAGTAGTCAGGTAACAAGCACACAAACTCATAAAACTTAACTGGGGGTAACAGTAACCAGAGGTTCATAGCTATGTCTGGCAGTGGTTTTCAGACAGGAGGGGCCTAAAAAAGGGTGTTGTGTCTTCCCATAGGTTGTAGCTAAATGATGGTACTTTATCTGTGAGATACCCACCACCTGCATTCAGCCATTGGTTCTGCATATGTCAAGGTAACGCATCCCAGTGGGTGAGCATAACCTGCGTCCACATGCGCCGCTGGCGTCAACTCCTCTCCCATCATCAGCACCATGTACAAAAGGAACACGTTCTCACCTTGCAACAGGAGTACAAATTGACGTAGCGGACTATGGTGGTGACTTAACAGCCGTGTGCGGCAATGATGCAAACATGGCAGCGTGCCTTCGTTAGGCAAATGTGACACACGTGACTTGTATGGCTCACATGTTTAATCTGATTCTCCAGCAATTTTTAAAACAACATCCCGGCCTACATGGCCTTATACAGTGGGCACGCTCGCTATGTGCTCACTTCCATCGTTCGCACCCAGTAGCTCAACAACTTTCATCGCTCCTGAAGTCTTAAGGTCTGGCGGTTAAACATCTGAAATGCGATGTTCGGACACGCAGGAATTTGAATCTGCACATGTTGCAGCGTCTGTGGCAGCACCACAGACCCCAGCTGAAATACGTTATGATGTATACCCTGGGCTAACTTGATCCAGAGGTGGTACAGATCACGCTGCTGGAGTGGTGTCAGATCAAGGACATATGCACCGTTCTACACAGTTTACAAATGTCGACACAGATGTTTAACAATGGCGATGACATTCTCATCGTGACAATTTTGGTCATCTACATGATGGAGCACACTGTAAGCATTATTCGCAGTCAGGTGTTGGTCCAAGAGGAAGGGAGGAAGTACTGGAGCAGTCATATGCGGAAGGGATAACAAGATCTACAAGGTCCAGATGGTCAGCGGCACCTTGGCGGCAGTCATGGTACGGTGGGGGAGAGGGATTATCAAGGGCGCATAGTATCAGCAAAACAGTTGAGGAAGGTGCAGGAGCCCAGGAAGAAATGGAGGACGAACTGGCGATGGGCATGGAAGACTCAGCAGATTAGTGAGAGCTTGCTCACATTTCGGTTGTGCGAGGTTGTGGGGAGAGGGCAGAGGAAGGAGGCACGATTCTCACCTCTCCGTCACCAACACACCAAGGACTTGGTCCTCTTGGATGCACAAGACACATGAGCGCCTTCTTGCTGCACTACCTACAACATGACCCTCGGATTGTACGAATTCCAAGTCATGCTGACTACTGGGTTGCCACACTGTTAGATCCCCGGTACAACACAAAATTTTGTAAAATAACTCCTGCCATAGAAGGGGACGCACGTATGCAGGAGCAGGGGCGGACTGGGCTGTCTGGGGCCCACCAGAAGAATTGACTCCAGGGGCCCACCCTACAGCTAAATATAAACACCCATTAGCGTTATCCCCATTATTGTGTTGCTTTGACTGTATACACAGACGGCTCCTGCACATCTATATTGTGCACCATAACTGTGATGTACAATTATAGTCGTTTGCAGTAATGGGGTCTTTGGTGAAAACAAGTTATCACCGATCCACAGGGTAGGTTGGTGATAACTTATTGATCGGTGGAACCAGACCAGTGGAAACCGCACCAATCGGAAGATTGGGAACTTTTTTCAGCAGCAGGTGGGCTGTGTGACCGCAGCTCCATTCATCCTCTGTGGGGTGGGATGTGTGACCACAGTTCCATTCATCCTCTGTGGGGTGGGGTGTGTGACAGCAGCTCCATTCATCCTCTGTGGGGTGGGGTGTGTGACAGCAGATCCATTCATCCTCTGTGGGGTGGGATGTGTGACCGCAGCTCCATTCATCCTCTGTGGAGCAGCCAGATAATAACAAGCGCAGCGCTCACAGCCACTGAGGGAATGAATGGATCAGGGGTCGAGTCGGACACGAGCTCCAGTGTAATGGGGGATAAAAGAAATACCACCACACCGTGACCAGACCACATATTACCACCAAACAGTGAACAAATACAGCCACATACAAGGGATAAATACCACCACACCGTGACCAGACCACATAGTGACCGAATACAACCACATACAAGGGAGAAATACCGTGACTGACTTACCAGTGACGTCTCTAGCTGACTTTATTCATCTTTGCTTTTTCTCTTCATCCGGCGCTGACCGTCATCACTTCTTCCTGCCATGACGCGACTCTGCAGAAAATAACAGTCACCTATAGCCGATCACTCCCAGAGCACATTCCTCACTATTTCCCCAATTTCTACACCACGTCAGACTCTTGTTCCCCCATTGGAGACAGTATCCTCAAAATTAACTTTATTTCATCAGTAATAATGTCCCTTAATTTGCCCCTACAGTAATTATGCCCCACGTGCCACCATAAACCAATAATGTATGTCCCTCATTCTGGCCCCATATAGTAATTATGTCCCTCATCCTGGCCCCATATAGTAATTATGTCCCTCATCCTGGTCCCTTTTATTTAATAATGTCTGGGGAAACAAGTGGAATCAGAAGGGGTTGTTAATTGCTTCCTGCACAAAATTTCACCCCGCAATCCTGCTCTCCAAAATAGCCCCACAAAGTGCCCCTTTCCAAAATGTCCCCCCAAAAATTGTCCTTTCTATAATATCTCCCCCAACTACATCCCTGTATAAATCCCCCCCTCCTCATTATACTATGCTGCCTTCCAAAATCTTTGATGCCTCATAATGTCCCCCATTGCCCTATAATGTTCCAATTTCTTTCACAACGTCCCCCACTGACCTATAATGCCCCAATTTGCTTCATAATGGCCCCCATTACCCTATAATGTCCTTCCACTGCCCTATAATGTCCCCCACTGCCTTATAATGTCCCCCACTGCCCTATTATGTCCCCCACTGCCCTATTATGTCCCCCACTGCCCTATTATGTCCCCCACTTCCCTATTATGTCCCCCACTGCCCTATTATGTCCCCCACTGCCCTATAATGTCCCCCACTGCCTTATAATGTCCCCCACTGCCCTATTATGTCCCTCACTTCCCTATTATGTCCCCCACTGCCCCATAATATGCTCCATAAAGTCCCCCACCGCTTCTTAATGCCATTTGTAAAATAACACTGCTCCTCCCCCACCCGCAGCCCCTCATATAAAAGTACATCTTCGGCTCCTCTGGAGCGCTTACCTGTGCCTGCGCGTCCTCCTCTTCATCCCTGCAGCTGCGGCCCCGGTGATGATGATGTCGCTGCAGGACTGAGGCGCGCTCCTCTGCAGCCCTGGCCATGACGGTACGTTGCGGGGCTGAGCAGATCTGCTCTCCCTCCTGTCACCAGCCGCACTGTACAAATGTATTGCGCGCCTGAAAGACGTGCATACATCTGAATACCGGCGCGGTCGGTGCAGGCCTGGGGACTCCTGCAGTGCACCGCTAGGACCTTTGGTGAGTCACATGACATATGTGATGTCACTAAAGGTCCTGCAACTGCGAAAACTTCAGTGATCATACAGAACTTGTACGATCACTGAAGTTTACGGTTGAAAGGCTGGGTGCCGGGGCCCACTCAGGCCTGTGCATGGGCGTACCCAGGATCAAAACTAGGGGGGGGGGGCAAGCCATGGTCGTTCATATTGTAAAATATTAGAACGGAAAAGGTGAATGAAATGAAAATTACATGTAACTATAGCTCGATTAATGACTCCGCGCCCCTCTCCACACACACACACACACACAATACAATACATCCCCCCATCACCCACTACATACACACACAAATACCATGCACCCCCCATTACCATCTCCCCACGCACACAATACAATGCACCCCCCCATCACCCCCTACAAACACACACAATACAATGCACCCCCCCATCACCCCCTACACACACACACACACACACACAATACAATACACCCCCCATCATCCCCTACGCACACACAATGCAACCCCGATCACCCCCCCCCACACACACACACACACACACACACACACAAACACACTCCAATGCACCCCCATTACCCACACACACACACACACACACACACACACACAATACACGCTCCATTACCCCACACACACACACAATACACCCCCCATCACCCACTAAACACACAAATACAATGCACCCTCCATCACCCCCTACACACACACACCCACAATACAATGCACCCCCACTACTCCCCCCCCACACACACACACACAATGCACCCCCATTACTCCCTACACACACACACACACACACAATGCACCGTCCATCAGCCCCTACACACACACAATGCACCCCGCATCACCCCACACACACACACACACAATGCACCCCCCATCACACCCTACACACACACACACACACACACACAATGCACCCCCCATCACACCCTACTCACACACACAATGCACCCCCCCATCACCCCCTACACACACACACATACAAATACAATACATCCCCCACTACATATACATATATACACACACACACAAATACAATGCATCCCCCATCCCACCCTACACACACACACACACACACACACACACAAATACCATGCACCCCCATTACCATCTCCCCACGCACACAATACAATGCATCCCCCATCACCCCCTCCAAACACACACACAATACAATGCACCCCCCCATCACCCCCTACACACACACACACAATACAATACACCCCTCCATCACCCCCTACGCACACACAATGCAACCCCGATCACCCCCTACACACACACACACACAAACACACTACAATGCACCCCCATTACCCACACACACACACACACACACACACAATACACACTCCATTACCCCACACACACACACAATACACCCCCCATCACCCGCTACACACACAAATACAATGCACCCCCCATCACCCTCTACACACACACACCCACAATACAATACACCCCCACTACTCCCCCCCCCACACACACACAATGCACCCCCATTACTCCCTACACACACACACACACACACAATGCACCGTCCATCAGCCCCTACACACACACAATGCACCCCGCATCACCCCACACACACACACACACAGACAATGCACCCCCCATCACACCCTACACACACACACACACAATGCACCCCCCATCACACCCTACTCACACACACAATGCACCCCCCCATCACCCCCTACACACACACACACGCAAATACCATGCACCCCCCATTACCATCTCCCCACGCACACAATACAATGCACCCCCTCCAAACACACACACACATACAATACAATGCACCCCCCATCACCCCCTACACACACACACACACACACACACACACAATACAATGCACCCCCCATCACCCCCTACACACACACACACACACACTACAATGCACCCCCATTACCCATACACACACACACACACACACACAATACACCCTCCATTACCCCCCACACACAATACATCCCCCCCATCACCCGCTACACACACAAATATAATGCACCCCCCATCACCCCCTACACACACAGCCACATTACAATGCACCCCCACTACTCCCTACATACACAATGCACCCCCATTACTCCCTACACACACACACACACAATGCACCGTCCATCAGCCCCTACACACACACACAATGCACCCCGCATCACCCCCTACACACACACACACACACACAATGCACCCCCCATCAACCCCTACACACACACACACACACACACACACTGCACCCCTCCATCACCCCCTACACACACACACACACACAATACAATGCATCCCCCATCACACCCTACACACACACACACACACAATGCACCCCTCCATCACCCCCTACATACACATATACAATACAATGCATCACCCCCTACACACACACACACATAATAAAATGCATCGCCCCCTACACACACACACACACACACAATACAATACATCCCCCATCACCCACTACACACACACACAATACAATGCATCACCCCCTACACACAATACATCCCCCCATCATCCACTACACACACACACACACAATACCATGCACCCCCCATTACCATCTCCCCACGCACACAATACAATGCACCCCCCATCACCCCCTCCAAACACACACACACACACAATACAATGCACCTCCCCATCACCCCCTACACACACACACACACACACATACAATGCACCCCCATAACCCCCTATACACACACAATGCACCCCTCCATCACCCCCTACATACACACACACACACACACCCAATACAATGCATCCCCCATCACACCCTACACACACACAATACAATGCATCCCCTATCACACCCTACACACACACACACACACACAATGCACCCCCCATCACCCTCTACACACACACACAGACAATGCATCACCCCCTACACACACACACACACAATACAATGCACCCCCCATCACCCCCTACACACACACACACACACACACAATGCACCCCCCCATCACCCCCTACACACACACAATGCAGCCCCCCATCACTCCCTACACACACACACAATACAGTGCACCGTCCATTACCCCTCCCCCACATACAATACAATGCACCCTCCATTACCCCCTCCCCAGACATAATACATTGCACTCCACATCACCACCCCCTGCAGACACAAATTACACTACCCCATCACTACACACTCCTGCCTCCCCCTCTCCCTCGGAATACAGTGCTCCTCCTCTGCCTGTCACAAAGCTGTGTCTCCTTCACAAATGTTCCCCGTTATGTGTCCTCAGCCCCTCCCCACACATCTCCATTAATTACACCTGTCTCTTCGGCTCCTCCATGGAGCGCTCGCTTCCTGATGAATCCAGTGTGGCGCCCGCAGCACTGTGATGACGTCAGCAATGTGCTGATCTCATCACGTTGCTGCACGTCGGGGGCGGGGCCCAGTCCCGACGCGCTGTTCAAATGTATTTACGTCTGAAAGACGCAAATACATTTGAATAGGAAGAAGCTGCGGTCACCGGCACCGGCACGCTCCTCTGCAGTGTGCATGTCGGGAACACAGCAGGGCCGGAACAGCACAGCGCGCTGCCTCCTGCTAGTGTGCCCGGCATGCACACACTGATGAGGAACGCGCCGGTGGCTGCAGATACAGGCAGGTGACTGGTAAGAAGAAGAGCCCCCCCGCACATACCCCCGGGGCCCCTGCTCGCTCCCCGGGGCCCGCGCACACCCCCCCTGGGCCCCCGCACACCCCCCCGGGTCCCCGCCTTCTACACTCACGCGCTGCCAGCACCTGCACAGGAAGGAAGCAGTCATCCCTCTGAGACTGCTTCCTCCCGCAGTGTCGCTGCGCACAGGAGTCAGAGCAGCACTGACAGTGACAGCAGGCAGAGCAGAGAGATCGCTCTCCCTGCTTGCCGCTGCAGAGGGAATGGGATTGTCACTAATCATATCGGCAATGTGCCGATATGATTAGTGAAATTACCGGTCGGGGGGGCCTCTCACACACATCCATAGGGGCCCAGGGGGGTAGGGGGCGGGGCCTAGGGGGCGTGGCCATCAATAGCAGGGGCCCACCGGGGGTTCTCCCGACCTCCTGGTGGGCCATTCCGCCCCTGTGCAGGAGTATCAGCAGAAGGTGTTACACAATCTTACATCTGCTTTTCCACTAAAAACCAGTGGTGCACAGAGTGAATCTCAATGCTTTTTCATCGATAGGAGGAAATGGTCTTACTTGTCCACATCTGAGGGACCGAGGGCTGGCTGCTGTGCTGAGACGGCGTTTAGTACGGTGTCTCTGCAGATTTGCATTTTTGGTCATATACAAACTGAGTTGAAAAAGGACAGATGCTGGTGGAAAGGGGAACAGGTGTGTTTGAAAGGGTAAAAAAGTTTGTGTCCGTGGGTTTGGTGGTTAAGCAACATTAACATTTGCTGAATAAACAACATCTGGTATGGTGGGACTGGCAGATTTGGATAAGGTGGTATATACTATGTTACCGCTATATAAAAAATATTAAGAAGAAAAGTAAGAGAAAGGTAGATATCCCAATCGCCATTCGGTGTCCACCGTGCTCACAGATGGAAAAGGAGAGGTTGGCAAATGGAAGGTTAGGTGGAGGATACAGAGCAGGTTGACTCTCAAACAAATAGTAGCCTGAACCGAGTTAGACACCACTCGGATTTGGAGACTGGGAGCCCTGTTAGCGTGACAGGGTCCACACGACCACCCAGCCCCGGAACTCCCTGTTAACAACACAGGGGGCATTGGTTACGCTGTCCGTGTGCATAGGGGACACACCTGTGTAAGCAGGCGCATCAGCAGCAGCAGGCCTGTTTAGGCTACTGGGCTGCACTAGCAGGACTGGTAGGACAGGAGCTGTTCTTAAATGTTCTGTATTACCAACTGTGGTGGTGGCCTGCATTGATGACCTATCCCTGCCAACCTCTTGCCTAAAGCCGCAATGTGTTCAACACATGGAGGTGTGCTCCTTCGGAGCATAATAGAAGACTGGGCAGGCACCTTCTTGTTGGCTTCAGCCCCTTTTGTAACCTGGGTCCGCCCCAAACCAGGGTGGACCACAATGCACCTTCTGGAGACAAAAACAGAGTGACATGTCATGAGTGGCATAACTAGCGTCCTATTTTGAACCGCCACTTGAATGATGACCTCATGGCTGCCACAACCAAAACACCTCAACAGTCATTGTCTGACCAACAACAATGAGGTGACAAGTCATAGGGGCGGGCCTCTGCAAGCCTGTTGGGAGTGGCCTGGCCAAATTGTCAGGACACCTGATGCCCTGTGGTCTATATGGGCCCTCCCACATCAGGGGCAGGGACAAAGAGTTCATTACCCGGCCTAGCCTCTGATGCAGTAAGTGCCTGAGCATGCTCAGTAGCATGAAATACAGTTTCTGAAAAAAAGACTATCCGCTTCAGCATGCTGTCTAGGCACAACACATTACTTAGACCCGGCACGGAGTGCAAGTACCTGTGCAAAGAGGCTTTTCTCAGTCAGTGTGAATCCCCACAGGTGTTGTGTTGGTGCATTACCTTCAGGGACTCCACGTGGAGTAAGAGTCTGGTCACACTTATGTTGCTTCTTTATATGTATTTTCGTGACTCCACTCTTGGTATTGCGGTCAGTGGGGACCGCCACTGCAGTGTAAGGGGACACCTGGGGCTGATGTTGGCTGCAGTTAGTTTTAGTGGCCTCCCGAGAGTGAGTCAAGCCCCAGGGCCCTGTGTAAGTGTGTTGAGCCGCAGGTCGCGGAATGACTCAGGCACAGTCCAAACGAGCATGCGCTGTAGCCCAAAATTAAGACTTTGCCTCAGGAATGACACAGTCAGGCAGAGCATACTCAGTTTGCGAAACACTGGAGTTAGGCTGCGGCTGGGGTAAATCGGCACACAGGAAGGAGCAACTGCGGAAACACTTTGTTCAATTGTGAGGGGAGTTATTTTGGAGTTTGGTGAGGAGTACCATAACGCCAGTGAGCAGCATCCTGTGCCACAGACCAAGATTCTTCCGGTGCTCTCTGTACTGTTAACCATGATAGGAGCGTAAAGTCTGTATTTATGGCAACTGGACATCACAGTACCCGGGTTCGGTAGGCTGTGCCCAGACAGTAATGCATGCACGCAACACTTTGTTTTCTTATGAAAACACATATCTGTTCTGGGTAGGACGACTATATAGACAATCACACTTGCTGCCTCTGCACTGTCAAATTGTCACGTACAGTTTAAATCATAGAGGGACAGCGACACATGTTTGCATTGAATGTTGCTTTTCAAGATTTACATGACTATGTTGCAGAGCTGTGTGGTTTGCATTCACACTGTTATCATTTGCCTTATCTGTGAGGCTTCAGCTAACAAGGGTATTCAGGGTGGGTGATGTGTTTTGTCTATGTTTAGGTAGATAACTGGGAAGCTCTTGTGATGCGCCACTAGTAAGTTGTCTTCGCATACACACACACGCACACACACACACAATTACTGCTGCTACGCAGAGGGCTTAGCAAGCAATAGGCAACTGAATAGATTGTTCTATTATTTCAATTTAATGCATGGTTCTTATTGTTTGTTTTGGGAAAGTGAAACAATCATTTATGAACCCAACTGCAAACAGTACTTTTCATGTTGCGTGGTTTTGCTGCATACTGTGGATCCCACCAAATACAAGAGTTAAAATGAAGCAAAAGTCGCAAAGGTAATTTCACTGTGCTACAATGCGGCCTAGCGGGGCTGTGCAACCACCGCCTGCCCCATCACGTGCATCTGCGTGCTCTTCATCCTCTGTGACTGTGGGGACAGCAGTCACACATGCTTTTTCACAATGAACTTCCACCCCGTTACCCGTAAGCGGGAGTGTGATTGGCAGGTCGTCACTTGTTTTTTAAGTGCAAACAGATGGTATTTTTGAGCTGTCAGACATCGAGAGAACCACCATTGGATGAAGGAAACATTATATACACGCCTGCACCTTCGTGAAAGATTGGCTGGACTACCTGCAGTTAATTATTGCATTTCACAAATGGAGAGGAGTGTATAATGCACAGGTGTTGCACCTTGCTTGGCAGCAAAGGAACAATAACTTAGTATTCCAGACAATTTTAGGATGGCAGAAAAAGTGTCAGCTCTTTGGGCAAATTAAATAGCATGGCAAAAGTGGGCAGGTGGGTACAGTGCCTGTGTTCTGTGTGTACCAGGACAGTAAAGGAAGCCTCACTTTATATCCCTCCTGAAATGCAGCAAGGAATTCCCTGAGTTTGCTTTAAAAATAGCCTAGCAAAATGTGCATGAGGGTGCAATGCAGAGGTGCTAGAAATAGCTTGGCACCAGTGGGCACAAATGGAGTACAACAGCCACTTTTTGGATGCCACTAAGTTTCTTCAGTGTTTGCTAGTATAATGGCTTAGTAACAATGAGCTTGAGTGTGCAATGCAGAGGTGCTGCAAATAGATTTGCACCAGTGGGACACTAATGGAAGTCCAACTGCCACTTTTAGGATGCCACTAAGTTTCCTCAGTGTTTCCTAGTATAACAGCTTAGTAACAATGAGCTTGAGTGTGCAAAGGGCAGTAGGGTACAGTGGCCAGTTGTGGGTCAGTGGACAGGGAAGGAAGCCTCACTTTCTATCCCTCCTAATGGTGAAATGCAGCAAGGAACTCCCTGACCTTAGCTACACAGATGCTCTTATCTGTAGCTGTTAAAACCTCTTTCCACGGACCTGACTGTCACCTATGGTTCTGAGCCTGCTGGAATTAGCCCTTACAAGGACTGATAGAAACTTCTATCCCTATTCTGTATAGTGCTGTGTGTAGAGCGTACACAGCAGTATCGGAGACAGGAGCTGCGCCAGCGGTGACTGACACCCAGACGCAGAAGGCAGGTAATGGCGTCCAGACGGGAAAATGGCCATTTTTATAATGCAAGGGCATGTGACATGGACAGCCTATCACTCATGCCCTTGCTTGTCTGGCAAAAGTCCACTTAGCTGTGTGTGTGTCTTGGATTGGCTGACATGCTGGCCCGCCCCACTACACGCGCGCTTAGGGAGGGAAGGAAGGTCAGAAAAAAAAAAAAATGGCGATCGCAGCAGCAGTGATCTGAACGCGTTGTTCCCGCAGACTATACGCTGAAATTTCATAATAGTGTGAGTCACAGAGTGACTTACACTATTACAGCGGAAAGCCAGCTAGTAATTAGCTTGGCTTTTTGCTGCTAGAACCGTTCTCGAATGTAACTAGAACTATCGAGCTTTAGCAAACAGCTCGAGTTCTAGTTCGATCTAGAACAGCCCCCAAAATCACTCGAACCGCGAACTGGCGAACCTCGAACCACTAACCGCGCTCAACTGTAATCAGGACCCTTATCATTGTTGGACTACACTGTCACTCTCACAGCAGTGACACACCCGCTCCCCTGAATAAAACCTTACTGTCAATCTACAGTCTCTAATGAGAGCCTGATATGGGTGGAGAAGTTCACTCGGCTCTGCTACATGACTAAATCTAAAAATTCGGATTGTTTCAAAATTTCCTCACCCAGTAATCTAAGTGATACATCGTTGGACTCATGATCTCTTTGCAAAGGTCATGAAGAGGTTAAAGTGTAACCGTCATTTTAATGTTTATGTCATAAGTTAATAGTGCAGATGAAAATAAGCAACTTTTTAATAAATCTTAGCTGACAAATTCGATTCTTTCTCTGATAGACTTGATCAGTCATCATCAAAATTCTCAATTCTGAGGTAAAATCTGTATTTAGGCAAAAGTTTCCCTGTACTCAGATAGCAGTTGAGATTTTATAATAATGAGAGAATGGAGGAGCTAAAGGGAGAGGGAGGAGCTAAAGGCAGAGCTCCACCCCTCCTCCCTCTTCTATCTACATAGAATCTCCTCCGTATCAGCTCTCATCTCCTATCTCAGTAATGGGAAAGGCTTCACTGAATACAGATTTTACCTCAGAATTGAGAATGTTGATCATGACCGATCAATTCTGGCACAGAAAGAAGACATTTCCCTGATAAGATATATTACAGAGTTACTTATTTTCATGTGTTCTATTGATTTATGAAATAAAAATTAAAACGACCATTATGATTTACTATAGTTGATTGTTTGAAATAAAAGATGCAAAATACATTTCTCTCAATTGTACCATCAGATTTTATAATATTTGATATTCTGTGTTTGTCTATATGAATTAACCTTTATTCTATGTTTTTTAAATTATTCATGATTTTTACCAATGATGCCAGTTTTTTAAACGGCTTTCAGCTTGATCTCGAGCCATGGCGACTTTATGGATGAACGCTCCATAGGAAGATTGATCTTTTGGAGCCTAGATTGGTCCACCAGGATCTTTTCCACCATTTTCCTGATAGTATCAAGCCATTCGATTGCTAGTCTTCCTCTTTACCTTGTTTCTTTTATTTTCCGATCATGATGTCCTCCAATGATTGATCTCTTCATATAATTCTTAACAGAGTGTCATGTCTGGTATGATTTGTTTGTTGTTCTTGCTGTAACATGGCTAGGGCAGTGGCTGGCATTAGCCAGGGGTGAGGTACTCTTCTCCTATGCCCCACCATGCTACATGAAAATGGGAGTCCTGGTTAGCTGCGTGTGTCTGTGGTGGTCATTACTTGGGTGATACACCTCCACAGACTGCCTTTTGCCCTTGGAACCAGCAGACACATAGTTCACAGTCAAGAGATACCAAAGTCCAAAAATGTATCTTTTGATGAAATTTAACTTGGTAACAGCTATATAAATATGTACAATTCCTTGCTTTAAGCAGGCATGCACACTTTTCAGTTATATCAAATGACAGTTGCTCTTCATACACTTGAATCAGAACAGACCAGTCAAAAATCCTGGGAGATCTAGTCTTGCCATGTGAGGGCCACATGAGTCGAGGTGTAATACTACATCCACTCACAGCTACTCTCAGTTCCTAATTAACATGTGAAGCCCCCTCAGAGAGGTCACGTCAGTATGACTCCTCACTGCTATTAACTAGGGATGAACAAACCCGAACTGTAAAGTCCGGGGCTCAAATCCAAACACAGACTTCTCACAGAAGTCCATGGTTTAGTTTGGAGTTCAAATGCTGAATAACGATTTTTGGCTGTGGGCACTACCATAGCCATTACAACCATGCCAACTATTAGCACTGCTGTGATTGGACAGCACACCACGTGATCCAGCCTGTATATCCATTACAACATGGGTGGCACCACCATTTTGCTCTTACTGGCATAGGGACAGGATGCTGTTCAAGTGCTAAATTACTCCTTTTACTACTCTCTCCTACATAATCCTAAAACAGTCTCTGTGTGGGCACTCTGCACCAGGCTCTGTGGGAGTACCCTTAAAAAGGCTCTATGGGGAAACTCTTAGGCGGGCTTTGCACACTACGACATCGCAGGCCGATGCTGCGATGCCGAGTGCGATAGTGCCCGCCCCCGTCGCAGCAGCGATATGTGGTGATAGCTGGCGTAGCGAAAGTTATCGCTACGCCAGCTTCACACACACACTCACCTGCCGTGCGACGTCCCTGTGGCCGGCGACCCGCCTCCTTGTTAAGGGGGCGGGTCGTGCGGCGTCACTGCGACGTCACACGGCAGGCGGCCAATCAGAGCGGAGGGGCGGAGATGAGCAGGATGTAAACATCCTGCCCACCTCCTTCCTTCCGCATATCCTACGGAAGCCGCAGTGAGGCCGGTAGGAGACGTTCCTCGCTCCTGCGACTTCACACACAGCGATGTGTGCTGCCGCAGGAGCGAGGAACAACATCGGACTGTCGCGTCAGCGTAATCATGGATTACGCCGACGCTGCACCGATGATACGATTACGACGCTTTTGCGCTCGTTAATCGTATCATCCAGCCTTTACACACTGCGATGTCGCCTGCGATGCCGGACGTGCGTCATTTTCAATTTGACCCCACCGACATCGCACCTGCGATGTCGCAGTGTGCAAAGTGCCCCTTAGAAAAGGTTCTGTGTGGGTACTCTGCACCAGGCTCTGATGGGGGAATCTTCAATAGGCTATGTGGAGGTACTCTGAGAAAAGACTCTGTGTAGGCACTCTGCATGAGGCTCTGTGGGGGTACTTTTAAAAATGCTAAGTGGGGGTGCTCTGAAAACAAGTACTGTGGGGGAACTCTGAAAACAGATTTTGTGGTGGCACTCTTCTAATTTTGGCACTGTAGGCGAACTATGAAAACAAGCACAGTGGCAGCACTCTTAAGATTTTGGCTTTGTGGGGGAAGTCTTAAAACAGGCTATGTGTGGGCACTCTGTGTGGGCACTTTTGGAGAACCCCTTTAAATCATTTCACTATCCACATCTGTTTGCAGGACAATTATCCTGCTCTTACCCCATTTTGCTTAAATTAGCAGCCCCCTAGTCCTTTCAATGACCACTTTACAGCCATTTTACAGGACGACAGTTTGAATCCCCATGGAATTCAATGAGATTCGGGGTCAAGTTTGGGTACCGAACCAAACTTTAACTACAGTTCACATGAACCTTAACATCTATGGGTTCACTCATCCCTACTATTGACAAAGTCCATTCTCAGAGGTTCACAGACTCTGTGATGTGGCTGTGATGCACGCCTAGCTCCCCATTGTTGTACTCATGTCCCAATATGGCAATCATAACTTACTTGCAGTATTTACAATTTAGACCCATCTAATTGTAGTAAACTGTTTACTAGCTGCTACAAGTCCTTCCCCGTAGCCTCCCTGCCCTGGGTTCTGATCTATCAAATGCTGCAGTCTTTCATGTTCCTCATCATGGTTTCTCAGTTCTCAGAACTTACTATCTTAAGTTGTCTCTCTTTATACACACACACACACACACACACCTGTAACATGGCACCGACACAACAAAATTACTTTGTCCAGCTCACCTGCTTCTTGCCGGAGACCGCTTATCCAGGACCGTGCACGGAAAGGAAGGTAGCAGAACTCATTTCATAGTTAGAAAAAATCCAGCAACCAAGTCCATGGAAAAATCTTCATTAAAAATTCATTTTTTATTCATCAATACTTATAAAACAGTCCATGTTATCACAACTGCCCCACTAGAGGACGCGTTTCGAACGACCAATTAGAGACGGATTAAGAACTTGGTCGTTCGAAACGCGTCCTCTAGTGGGGCAGTTGTGATAACATGGACTGTTTTATAAGTATTGATGAATAAAAAATGAATTTTTAATGAAGATTTTTCCATGGACTTGGTTGCTGGATTTTTTCTAACTGTAACATGGCAGTCTGATACTTATCAGGCCTTAGGCCTTACATCACTCAACTCTAGGTCCTAACTGACTGTCCCCTAAACAGATCCCTTTATCTGCTCATATAACTCCTCCCAGTCGGAGCCAATCTGAACCGTTAACCCTACATGTGGCCAACTAAATGCATGTGACTCGCCCACCCCAGGGCTATAGGACACCCGGTGCCGGGCCGGACTAGTCCGGGGATCGTCAGTGGTGGCTGGGCCCGACTCCGTACCCTGGTGGGGTCAATTAAGATGGCTGCAGTGTTGGGGGTGAATAAAGTTTATAGTTGTCATGACGCCACCTGTGGTATGCGGCTATTAAGCCGCCGCTGCTGTATGGGGCCTCCGGGGTGATGGAATGGCAGCTTGGATGGTCCTGCTCCCCAAAGGTGGAGCGGTACCCCGGGGCACAGTTGGTGCTCGTGAGTGTCTATGCAGTGATGGAAGTCTATGCAGATGAAATAACAGAGGCAACACCAGGGAGTGCAGTTTCAAGATGTTTACTCACAGTTGGTTATTTGACACGGCAGCTGTCCGGTTGCCCACTGGTGTGCTGGAATCCCCTGTCAGGGACCTCCGCTGATCCCGAGTAGATCTGGGGGTAAATGCCAGTGCACCCCTCTATGTGTTCCTTTCTCAGCTGACTCCTCAAGCCTTGCCCTTGTTGGCTGAACCTGGCTCGGCCTCCACTGCAGCCTCCGGGCTGGGAGCTCGCCTGTCGGTTATTTGCCCCTTTTCTAGAGGTTCTGCTGTGGGCTGTTGTCCGGGGAGCATGCAGCTTCCCTGGACCTCGGTTTCTAACCTTTGGAGTTGACTTCTCCTCCTCCAGTGACTAGGGACCGTCCCCTGGATGCAGCTTGATCCCACCACCGATGTTCGTGTGGAACAGGCCACCAGCTCAAAAGCTATCTGTGGCCCTGGAATCCTTTTGTTCCCTGCTTGGTGTCACCTGGACCCTCTGAGTCCCAGGGTCTTCACCAGGAAGCGTCACTTTCTTCTCTTGCTCCTGACTGACTAGAGCACTACTCTTCTTTCTCCTCTGCCTCCCGCAGACCTTCTCCTCCTTCTCCCCTCTCTCTCAGACTGCTCAAACTTGACCTCCCTTTCTCTGTCTACTCTCTGGTGGCTCCTCCCACCTCCCAAGTTGCTAAGCTACCACCCAATCGAACGGGGATGGGACTTACCGGCCCTCCGAGGCGAGCCTGCCTCGAGGGTTGCTGCCACAGTCCCCTGTCCCTGTGTGTGCCTACCAATGGGTGTAGTGCAGGTTTATCTGGGAACTGGCATGTACCCCTTTCCTTACCCAGGATGGGACATCACACCTCTGGATGGGGTGCAATGTCTCTGTGGCGACGGAAGCCTCAGGAGCGCCACACATGTAATTTGCAAAACACATAAAACACATTTAAAACAATGCATTGAATTGCAGAAGAAATTTCTTCAAGGGGATGTGGGCAACACTTCCAGTTCCTTAAACTGCCATCCATGCTATTGATAACATCCTTCTGCAACACCACATTTTGAAGGCATCGATTCTTCTGTCTTGTTTCTTTATCATCCAGGTTTCACATCTGTATATTGGAGAGGATCAAACTATATATCAACTGTGTCTTTAGTGCCACTAAAATGTTCCTTGATTTGAAGACCTTGTCCTATGACTTCATTGTTGATTTGCCCATAGCTATTCTCCTATTCACTTTTAGTGTCCTCACTGCATCTCGAGTGATCATTGATCCTAGAAGGTTGAAGTCCTTTACAACTTTCAATTCATCACCGTTCATTTCAAATGTTTTGTTTTTCCTGGCAGTAGTCAATATGACTTCTTTCTGTTGAGTAGCAGTCCCATGTTGAAGCTTTCCATTTTGATACTCCATAATAAGTCCTTGAATCCATTTAAGCTTGTTGCTATCCATGATGTATCATCTGCTTATATCTCTCCCATTTTTAACAGTCTATATACACATGTGCCTGTACCTCTTCATTCATGGACCTGATGAAGGCACCTGTACGGTACTGAGATGCATAGCCACAATAAATAAGTCGTACCTATACCTTTGAGCCATCAGCTTTTCTAGCAGCCCCCAGTGGTTTCTTGTTTGTATTCAATAGCTGCCATAGCAACTCAACAGTGCCCCTGTAAGCAGATCGCTGATAGGCTCAAAGAATGACGGCCCGCATATCAGTAAATCTATAGTCTACGTGTCCACGATTAGGGTTCACAGCATTTTGGAAGCAGCATGTTTTTGTTGTGTCCAAACGTTCATTTTACAGTACAAGCACAGTGGATGGGAAATCCCATGCCTATTGTACTTGTTTTTCCTGTAGCGAAAATTGACTTTGGCTGCGGCTTCCCGAGCCTCAGCATGTCAATTCTTTGCTGCGGAGATGCAAGTATTCTCCTCAGAGAGAACACAGCAAGAGACCGCAACTGCCCAAGCTCGGATCGTGGGCACAAGCAGTGGCGGTCTCCTGCGTTCTCCTGTGGAGGACACTCGTGGCCCCACAGGTGAGGACCTGCCGCATCCAGGATGCAGCGGGTCCTGATCATGTGCACATAATGTCAGGAAGTGGTTAGTTACAAAAATACACTTGCATATTACTACCAAATCTGAAGCAGAATACACAGCTCCCCCCTCAAAAAAATTAAGATACGGTAAAACATTATACAGGAATTTGCAAGAAATTAAACAAAAGTAAAAAAATACAATAAGATAGTATACGATCTCATGTGATTTGACTCTAGAGTTGGAGCACCAGTAAACATAACATGACATTTTTATGAATGAGTCAGTAATGGGCACAATTTTGGACTTATTTGGCATTGTTAAATTTCACGGCCAATTTTTTTTCAGTGAGCTATGTTAAGTAACAAAAAGGCTAATGAGCATTTATGTGATTTCGCTATTCCACATAGAGACAAATTTAACTGGCATCTATAAAAGCAATATGCAGGCAAAAAAATGAATATCTCTGTGAATAGTTGAAATAGCGGTTTGTTTTTCTGTTTTTATCTATAATTATCCATCTATTTCTCAGATTCATATAATTTCATCTACTTGATTCCCTCTTGACCTTGTGCCTGTAACTGAATCCTGACATCTGGCATGTGGCCCAGAAATATGAGGAAAATTGCTTATATTAGCAGCAAGCTGTATTTGGCTGAACAGCATTGATTCAATGTTAGGACTATACTAAAAGTTGCATTGCTTTCCCATGTATTCTCTATTCTGCTCAAATCCCTTGTCATTAAAACAGATGTTTGGATTATCGTTCTGTAAACTATGTCAGAATTTCAATCTCTAGTATCTGTTCATTATTCTCTGAGGGTGATATTACAAATGTTCTCATGCTCAGTTAATGCTCATAGTGTTGTTTTTTTCCCACAAATGTTCCAATAGCATATTATCGCTAATAAGGTTAAATAAAGCATGCTTCACTCTAGCTACTTTCATAGCAGATAAATACACTGTAAATATTTCTTAACTTCAAAGGTAAAAGAAAAAAATATACAAGAGGAAATGAGCATCAACAAACATTAAGAAGGTCCAGTTCACACAGGGTGGCATCAGCCTAGTTTAGGCTTTTACATCCCTCACCAGTTGGCTTTAATCATGAATTTCAGGAAGATGTTTTTAGTTTTTTAAAATTCTACTTTTATTTCTTATTTTCTTGCAGTGAAAATTTAATGTATTTATCAATTGCATTCAATATATTGGATGATGTCTTTTCACTGTATCCTCAGAGTACAGTGCAGCATTTAGCCAGTTCAATACATTGAGCAATAATGTGCATGTAGGACCACCAATCCAATCAATAGTAGTGCCTTCATTTTTGTAATTAGTGCAGGTCACAGAATTGGAAGCTAGAGATAATACATTTATTAGATATCCCATGGATGTGTGATAATGTTGAGCAAGTAGTTATTCGTACTCGCTATGCTGTTAGCGAGTACTGTCCACTACTCGCATATTCGGTACGAGTAGCAGGCACAATGTAAGTCAATGGGAAATACTCGCTAAGTAGCGGGTAACCCGAAAGGCGTACTATTCGCTACTCGCACGAAAAGTACGGCTTTCGGGTTACTCACTACTTAGCGAGTATTTCCCATTGACTTGCATTGTGCCCTGCTACTTGTAACAAATATGCGAGTAACGGACAGTACTCGCTAACAGCATAGCGAGTACGAATAGCTAACTAGTCGCTCAACACTAGTGATAAATGTTTTTTGTGGCTAACCCCATTAAAAACACTCATTCAGCCGATGCATCCACTTCACAGGAGGACAGATTCCCAGTTCATGACTTAAGATTAGATAAATGAAACAGAATATATATGTTACCTGCAGAGTCTAGAAACAGGGCACCTACTCCACAACTCTCATATCTTCTATATCCTACAACTTCTCAAAATTATTCACATTATCTCCTCCCACAATCCTAATTTCAGCAGGAGACTTTGCCACACATTTCAATAACAAGATCTACCACATGAGAAATATCTTTAATGTACAACCACCCAATTTTTTCTCCCTGCACCACCCAAACTCCCCCAACGGGTCCCGGGGCCACCATCCCTACCCAAGGAGGGGTTAACAACTTGCTGCGCAACATCTCCCCCGGGTGCCCCGTAACTGCAGCGGTGGTGTCTACTTTCACCACAACCTGTGGGTGGCATCACAAACATAAACACAGCTCCGGCCGTACACCTACGTCCCCAAACCACAACCCCCCCTTTTTGATTGAAGTGACCGCAGGACCCCTGGGTCCAGAGACCCTCGAGCCACCCACTGAAGGTCCGGATCCGAGTGGCTCGGCTGCCGAGCACGGGGCGGTACACTATACTCTTGTATAGCGCACCTCACCACCTGCGCACGTGATCCCATCCCAACCCACCTCCTCCCCAACCTCACCACTATCCTAATTCCAGCCTTAACCCATCTCTTCAACCTATCTTTAACAACTGGTACCTTCCCTTCTGCCTTTAAACATGCAACAGTCACACCCATCCTAAAGAAACCTTCCCTCGACCCAACCTCTGCTGCCAGCTATCGCCCCATATCGCTACTCCCATTCGCCTCAAAACTCCTGGAACAGCACGTCCATGCTGAACTTTCCTCCCACCTCTCCTCTAACTCTCACTTTGACAACCTACAGTCCGGCTTCCGTCCACATCATTCCACTGAAACTGCCCTGACAAAAATCACAAATGACTTACTTACTGCCAAAGCTAACAACCACTTCTCTGTACTCCTACTTCTAGACCTATCCTCAGCTTTTGACACTGTTGACCACTCCCTCCTACTACAGATCCTCTCTTCCCTTGGTGTCAGAGACCTCGCCCTCTCTTGGATCTCTTCATACCTCTCCAACCGCACTTTTACTGTCTCCCACTCCCACACAACCTCTTCATCCCGTCCTCTCTCTGTTGGTGTCCCTCAAGGCTCTGTCCTGGGACCATTACTTTTTTCTATCTATACATTTGGCCTGGGACAACTCATAAAGTCCCATGGCTTCCAGTACCACCTATATGCCGATGACACTCAGATCTACCTCTCTGGTCCAGATGTCACTTCTCTGCTGTCCAGAATCCCAGAGTGCCTATCTGCTATATCTTCCTTCTTCTCCTCTCGCTTCCTAAAGCTCAATGTGGCCAAAACTGAGCTGATCATCTTTCCTCCATCTCCCCTACACTCTCTACCTGATCTATCTATTACAATAAATAACATCACGCTCTCCCCAGCACCCAAAGTTCGGTGCCTCGGAGTGACCTTTGACTCTGCCTTGTCCTTCATACCACACATTCATTCCCTCACCACCTCCTGTCGTCTTCAACTCAAAAATATTTCCAGAATCCGTCCCTTCATCAATTCTCAATCTACAAAAATGCTAGTGCATGCTCTCATAATCTCCCGCCTCGACTACTGCAACATCCTCCTATGCGGTCTCCCTGCTAACACGCTCGCCCCTCTCCAGTCCATCCTTAATGCTGCTGCCCGACTGATCCACCTCTCGCCTCACTACCACCCCGCTTCTCCTCTCTGCATGTCCCTTCACTGGCTCCCAATCTTCCATCGTATCCAATTCAAACTACTAATACTGACTTACAAAGCCATCCACAAATTGTCTCCTCCATATATCTCTGAACTAATCTCTCGCTACACTCCAAAACGTAATCTCCGGTCCTCCCAAGATCTCCTTCTATCCTCCTCTCTCATTCGCTCCTCATGCAACCGTCTCCAAGACTTCTCCCGAACATCCCCAGTCTTCTGGAACTCACTGCCTCAACACGTCAGATTATCTACTACACTTGCAAACTTCAAACGGAACCTAAAGACTCATCTGTTCAGAAATGCCTATAACCTTGAATGACCTCACTGCCCCACCACCGTGCGGAGCTGCCGCCCCACCACCGTGCGGAGCTGCCGCCCCACCACCGTGCGGAGCTGCCGCCCCACCACCGTGCGGAGCTGCCGCCCCACCACCGTGCGGAGCTGCCGCCCCACCACCGTGCGGAGCTGCCGCCCCACCTACACCCCACCTACTGTCTCCTCCCCATAATCCTATAGAATGTAAGCCCGCAAGGGCAGGGCCCTCTTCCCTCTGTACTAGTCTGTCTACTGTAACTTGTACATGTATTTTGTATGTAACCCCCTTCTCATGTACAGCACCATGGAATCAATGGTGCTCTATAAATAAATAATAATAATAATAATAATAATAATAATATGTTCTTCACCCAACCATTTTCAACCTCTGGAATTCAGTTTCAAAGCAAGTCCAAATGTCTTCCCCAATTGAAACTTACAGACACAAAATGAAAAGCCTACATCCAGTGCTGGCGTCAGCACTCTTTGTACCCGGGCAATTATCGGGGCCCTGTACCTCCCGGGGGGCCCACTCGCCATTTACAGAGGCAATGATGTATTCTGCAGCCCCAGGCCGATTTCCAGGGACCAGAGTGCTAAGGCTGGCAGTCGCACTTTCCTGGCTGCCGGCCTTTTAAATCCGCACTTCCATGCAGCGTTCACTGCTGAACACTGCGTGCAGGAGCATTAAAGTTTATCTGTGGGTAGAGCTAGTGCACGTTATGCTCCCATCACACAGCTGAAGAGAGAGGAGCCGCAGCACTATCAGCATACCGCCAGTGCCAATCTTTAATTCCCCCAAACCAGTGCTGTACACCCTCCAACAGCTGTATGTCCCCCCACCCCAGTGCTGTATACCCCTCAGAGCAGTGCCACCCCACTCCAGTGCTATATACCACAGAGAGCTATATGTCCCCCCTATCCCAGTGCTGTACACTCCCCAGAGCTCTAGGTCTCCCATCCCCGGTGCTGTATACCCCCCAGAGCTGCATACCCCCCAGATTTGTATGTCCCCCATCCCCAGTGCTGTATACCCCCAGACCTGTATACCCACCAGAGCTTTATGTCTCCCATACCAGTGTTGTATGCACCCCAGAGCTGTATGTCCTCCCACCCCAGTGCTGTGTACCACCCAGAGCTGTATGTCCCCCTACCCCAGTGCTGTATAGTCCCAGAGCTGTATGTCCCCCAACCCCAGTGTTGTATACCCCCATAGCTGCATGTCCTCCCATCCCAGTGCTGAATATAGTGCTGTATACTCCCCCAGACCTGTATGCACCCCCACCCAGTGTTGTATACCCCAGAGCTGTATGTGTCATCCCCCCAGAGCTGTATGTTTCCCCCAGAGCTGAATGTTCTCCCACCCTAGAGCTAAAAGCCTCCCTTTAAAGCTGACCGCTCTAGAGCTGTATGCCCCAATTGCTGTATAACCCCATCCCCAGTAACATGTATGCCCCCCCCCCCAGGAATGAGTATATTCCCAGCCTCTCCTGTGATGTATATCTGTTGCTTAGGGCTATGGGGTACTCGGTCCCAGACGGTGTATTGCTGGGGAAATGTCACATGATGGACATTGTCCGTTTCTGTTTCCTGGTGATGCTTTTTAAAATATACAGGGGAGATTAAATTAAAGTTTATAAATGATGCCACTTGCGGTTTGCGGCTATGTGAATGGAGCCGCTGCTGCACAGTTGTCACTACTGGGGCTGGTGTTGGTGACAGCCTGGATGTTAGGCCCTCTGCAAACAGGGCCGGGCCCCAGAGGGTAGGTGGTGTGGATGGGTGCAGAAAGAAGGTAGGCCACACAAGGGGTTGCAGTGTAACTGGTTCCCTTACTCACAGTCAGATGGAAACTGGTCACCCGAGAAAGGCTGGTTTTGACCGCTGTCCCCTTAGTTCCAGTGCCGCTTTAGTGACCTGGTGGCTTCTTTCCCCTGCACCTGTCTTTGGTTGGTGGGTCGCCGTGGCTTGGAGCATCTGGGGGTCCCCTCCTGGTAGTCTCTCAATGGTAGTCCGTATGATGGGAGCGTGAACCTTGTGGGGTCAGAGTCTCTGATCCTTTTCCCCGATTCTCCCGTTGCTACTGAGTCCCGAACTTCAAGGTCAGTGAGGTCCTTCATGGTGCCCTCACTGTGCAGATATTTTCAGGTCTGCCTGGAGTGTTTGCCTGACCTAGGATTCTGTACCCCGTTGGTGCTATGGTTCCGGGAGCATTCCACCGGCAACCAAACACCTGGGCCCTCAAGTCACCATCCCACTCCTGTCAGTGCTTCACTCGCTCTCCATCCGTCTGCCCGTCAATCACCGACGATGACTCTCTACTCCACTGTCTGCCCGTTCACTGTCTGCCCCTCCCACCTGGTCGTCCAGTGGACTGTATTGACTCCACCTCTAAGTGGCCATCCATTAGTTCCAACCCTAGTCTGGCACCAGTCTATGGGAAATTTGTGGATAAAATATCAGCAGTGAAGAAAAATAATTACATTATTTTCACTAAAATGTTGTTTTAGTGCCATGGTTTTAATATTTAAAAGGGCAAATAGGAAAAAATGAACACACAGTTTGTTGAGAAATCTCTCCTGAGTACACCAGTATCACATATGTGGTCAGAAACTATTTTTTAGGCACAGAGCTAAGCTTAGAATCGAAGGAGCACCATATTATAGCACAGATTTGCTGTTATGGTTTGCAGGTGCCATGTCACATTAGCAGAGCCCCTAAGTGCCAGAACAGCAAAAAAAACCCACAAGTGACCCTATTTTAGACCCGCAACACACATCCGTGTAATTTGTATGTGTGCGGTATGTATTTGCACGTACCAGAGACACGTACACACGGAGACCCATGTTATTCAATGGAAGATGGCACACGTACGTAAAATCACACGGAACGTGTGTCCGTGTCGTAAGTACGTGTGTGCGCTTTTCTACATGGACGACATGTCCATTTTTGGCCGGCAACACGCAGGCACGGACCCGCTTTAGTCTATGGGTCTGTGCCTGCATGGACCGCACACGGAGTATGTCCGTGTTCAGTACGTATCGTCCGTGTCCGTTTTTCATCACAAAATCTGAAACACTTGTTACCAATCTATTAGGTCAATTGTAGGCCATTAATTCTGGCGCCAAACATACATTTCCTGTCTCATTTGCACGCCAGACAGCAGCTGGGTACCTGTCCTCTCACTGCAGGGGAACTTTGAGCACAGAGAACAACACAGGTACTGAGCATGGCGCCCAGAATCGATACAGAGAGGCTGATTGGAGAAGTGGAGAGGCATCCAGAGCTGTGGGACACACGTGTTGATGGCTATCATGACAGGTTAATGGTGGAACGAGCATGGATGGCTGTGGCAGAGATAGGAATGGACCCTAGGAATGGATGGTCTCAATGTACCCCTGGAAAGAAAAATAGATATGGTGAGTACAGATATTTGCCTTGCTTCTGTCTTTGCCTACAGAATGTGCACATGTAGGTAGAGTATAAACATATCTGTATAGTTTGTTTGGCATTTATTAATGGGGCTGACTCATTTTGAGATACACTGGAGACTCACAAACAGGAGAGTGTATTTATTTGGCCTTTTGAAGTATTCATTGCAGTCTACTAGTAATGTCAGCATGTGTATATGTGGCCTGCAAAGCATTTTATGCATGTACAAAAGGCATTTCAGGGTGGTTAAGCCACTATTAAACATGTTTGGGGTTTTTTTGGTTTGCATTTCTGTGCTTTTTCTATTGCTATTGTGCAGAGATTTCTCTATACATTTTGAGTTGTATTTCTATGTTTGGTTTATTCTGCATGTTCCTTGGGGTCACCATGTCTGGAATGGTAACAGTAATGTGTAGTGCATAATGGAAAATATATGAGGAACAAATGGCACTTCATGGGTTAGTAGTCATTTTGTTGCTCATGGCTTACAGTAGGTTTATTTTATTTTTTTTTAAAAATTAAAAGGAGATGAATGTTTATTCAGTGGTTTAAGATTTTTACTGGTGAACTTTTTTTCTTTGCCATGGTTATTGTGTTATTATGTCACTATATGAGTGTTATGGGTTGTTGTTTTCATACACATGGATGTGTGTTCCTATTTTTTACAATTGCTGCAATACAAGACTAATGTCTAATTCTTTTGGAATCTACAATTGTTAGAATTTGTGATCTTATTTTATTTTTTTATTTTTTTTTACAGTGGATCTTGTCAAACGGCGATGGCGCTCAGCCCGTGACCAGTTCAGAAGAGAGTATAACCCTGTGGCCACCACAGCTGCCGCTGCAAAAAAGAAAAAATATGTCCATTATGAAAAACTGAGCTTCCTTATGCCCATTATGGAAGTACCAAAGTAAGTTTCTACCATTACATCACATGGTGGTTTTATTTAAAAGGCACATACTATTTTTTTTTTGTTATCATCAAAGTACAGAGGATAACCTGGAAGATAGTGAGGAAGCCCAGTCAGCAGTATTAACAGCGACCTCTGCTTCTGAGATGGAGCCAACCTCATATCAACCTCCACCAATCCCCAACACCAGCCAGCCAGACGCAGAAGAAATGTCCTCTGATTTGGGTTTGGGCACAAGTAAATCCACTAATGTAATTGCAGGCCAGTCTACAGGGCAACAAAGTGGCCCTTCACCAGTTCTTGTAGAGAGTAGTCCACAGCAACATGCAGGCACGCAGCCAAGAATATCAACTAATACCATGCGCATAGTAGCCCAATCTATCCGTGGTCGCAGACATAGGCGTTATGAAGATTTACGTTCCCTGCCAGATATCATTGATACCAGAATTATACACATGATGAATTCACTGATACCAGAGAGTGATGGAGAGAGGTTTTGCCGCTCCCTTTCTCCCTCTCTTGCATTGGTTGCACCTGATAGGCAGGACAGATTGAGGGCGTCCTTAATAACACTAATATCTGCTACCCAACGTGAGCCAGAACCCATTTATTTTTTTGAAGTGATAGAACAATGGAGAGCTAATCCACGTGGCCCACACACAAACACAACTCAACAAACTGTGGAAAGCCAAACAGATGAACATTTCTCTAATTTTCAACTAAATCCTGTAGTGCAACAAACACATATAAAGTGTCCATCTTCTTCTATGGTAACTGATGTACAAATTAGGCCAACAGTTGTCCCACACCAAACAGGTACATTAATGACACAAAGGCCATCTCAACAGCCAACATTTGTCCCACAAATACCCCAACAAACACCAATGCAAACCTCTTTTAACTATCCTAGTATTGGTAGTAATGTTCATAGACTACCTCAAATGATTCAACAACAAACAGCCTACCATGTTCCTAATAATCCACAACAACAGTACTTTCAACATCAGACTTACCCAACTAACTTCACATACACACATACTCAGCCTCTTCCAACACATCATTATGTACCACCTACACTTGGTCTTCCATCTGCTCAAACAACTGTCTCATTATTTGTTCCAAGTACAACAACTGTTACTAGTGGAAACACTGATCAGTCACTCACTACAACATCTACTGTTGTGCAGAAAACATATTCTGTAGATGTCAATGCAATGGAGCCTACACAGGAAAACATCACTAGCCTAGAGGATTTAGTTGAATCATAATGTGATATTGTATGTATTATATTACATTTTGGTATGTTTTCTAGGGTATTGCTGGTGGGGAAACATATCAAAATGTAACACATTACTTACTCTATATACATGTGGTCATATTTTTTGTTTTCATTTACAAAAATTCAATACAAATTACTTTTACACTTCAAAAACAATACCTGCCTGTTAGAATGATGCCTGGCTCTGGACATGTTGTTTGGACCATCCATTAGAATAAACTGGGTTTAGGGAAAAAATGCATGCACATAAACTACTACACTAACATTCAGACACCTTTATTATTAAAAATCCAGCCACTATGCAGTATCTGCATATGGTCTGGTCCCATACTTGTATTCCAATAGTGTCAAACAAATTATGTTTGCGTGACATTATTGCATAATAAAGTATGGTGTTTTGTATGGGCTAATGTACAGGGTGTCTTGCAAAAGATAACATACATACATAGGTAAAATAATAATTCTGGACTAACTTTTTTAAATCAAAATTGCCATAATTTTATTAGTCATGTACATTCAGTAGTACTGTTTTTAGATTAACAAAAATTTCTGATGTTAAAACAATATAGTTATATCACAATAGCTTATGGGGACCATAAACACAACCAACCAACCAACCAAAAAAACACATATTATACCTATGTATGGTCATTTTCTTTTTTGTAATACATATGTGTTTGTGCTTATGTACCCAAGTGATAAAAAACTATAGCAATGCCAAAATTATACATGACTATGGCGATTTAAACTAAAATAATCTTTAAACTGATTCCTCACTTGTAGACCAGAAGTGGACACAGTGGTTCTGACACTACCATTGTCTACAAATGGTGCATTTAAAGCAGGCAACTCCTCAATGTCTTCGTCATTGCTTTCATGTAATCTACAGTAATTATGTAACACTACTGTCGATTTAATGACAGCCTTGACGGTGGTTGGTTGGAGTTGGGTGGTGGTTTGATAAATGCGCCATCTTGAGGCCAAAATGCCAAAGGCACGTTCAACATAGCAACGTGCTCTTGCCAATTTGCTATTAAATAGGGCTTTTGATCTGTCCAGCCCCCTTCTGTGATATGGACGCATCAAATGTCTAGACAATGCAAACCCCTGATCTGCAACCTTTACAAAAGGGACAATTGAGCCATTAGTACCAGGCAATGGTCTTGGTGCAGGCAAACAAACTATCAGACATTAAACATCTTGCTAAACGTGAACTTCTGAAAATGCGTGCATCTGAGGCACTGCCATAGGCCCCAATATCAGCAAATAAAAAGCAGTAGTTTGTATCTACCATGGCCAAAATAACTACAGAAAAAAATTTATGATAATTAAAATATCTTGATGCAGAGTTCGGTGGTTTCTTCACTCTAATGTGTTTTCCGTCAATGGCACCAATACAATTTGGGAAAGCTGTTTTCTCCAAAAATTCATCTGAAATATGCATCCATTCCTGTGTTGAAGGCAGCTGCATGACATGATGCCTAAGGATCTCCCAAAGCACAGTGCAGGTATGCAGGATGATCTTGCCAATTGTGGACCTTCCCAATAAGAATTCGAAATGTAGACTGCTGATGGATTGCCCAGTTGCTAGGTAACTGAAATAGAATAAAAATATGACATTACTTTGACTATTCATGTAATTTGTATTTTACACCAAATATTTGTATCATCCAATGACTGGTGAGATACTGTGTATTTTTTTTTATAATTTCTTTGGTTGGTAAAAGCATATGTGATCTTTACTTTCCATATTGGAAAAATATTAAATTTTTTGTTTAATAAACAAGCTTGCTTGAGTTAAGCCTCTTGTTTCTTCAATTTTGGTAGAGATAGAATGGTAGATGTGACTTCTCAGATCTTAATTTTAAATTGCACTATGGTTAAGTGATCTACAAAATGATGCCTTAGCGACTTAACATGTATTTCAATATAACCGTTAAAGCATGAGTATACATGACAACACCTACCGTAAAGTCACCAACAGTCGTTCCTCAGGGGAGATGCTAAGGCGCATAGAGGTGTCCTGATGCTTCAAACGATGGTACACAAGGCCAAGGATGTTGTCAAATGAATTCATGGTGAGATGGCAGTAGGCTTGGAATTTAGGAGGAAATTTACGCATTTCTCCATATAAAATATTAAAATGCCCATGTGTTTTCCTGAGCTTCACAAGGGGTAGAATCCACATCCTTTTCTCCAGTGGTGGCTCTTCTTCAATCATATGTCGCCTAACCCCAAATCTCCTAGATATCAACCAGAGCAAATACATGGTTGCTTCATTGGAGAGAGACATTTTGTAGTGTCTAATGTGAGAATGAGCTCTGAAGCCATGTTTTTTAAGGTGTTTTAAACAAACTAAACAAATTGGGTAGTTAATTGACCAATTTAACACACCAGGAGCACATTTAGAAGGGCTAACAAGGTTATTTGTGTGAAAATACGTATCTGAAAAAATGGACGGCATACAGACTGCACACGTACGTATCTTGTGTCAATACGGACATTCCACACGTACACACGGCTCGCATATGCCATCACACGGATGCCATACGTACCGGAGAAATGCCCCAAAAATACGGAACACGGACCCGAAAAACGGACCGTGTCATACGGACGTTTTTTTTGCGGAAGTGTGTTTTAGGCCTTACAAACTACACCTCTCAATGAATTCATCTAGGGGTGCAGTGATCTTATTGACACTAGAAGTGTGCAACATAATTATATATCATTTTGCAGTAAAGAAAAAATAATTACACTTTTATCACAAAAATTAGCTTTTAGCCCCAGATTTTACATTTTCACATTGGGAAATATCTAAAAAATATTCACTAAACATTGTCGTACAATTTCTGATAAATGTAAATGTGATGCCCCTGGACTATCAGGTCGTCACAGGGTATTGCACAATCTACCCTCCCATACAGTATCCACCTCCTTCTTGGTTATCAGTCCCCAACTACATGGTGTTGCCTACATCAGCTAATCAAATCCTAGGTACACTCTGTACCACACCCACCAAACACACCAGTGGATGGTCTGAGTGGAATAGGGTCGTCCACCTGAGGGGTTGGATAGGGGAGGTCAGGAGTGTAAGGAGTAGGGAGTTGTGTGTTGAAAGTGAACGAGAGAGGAGGTCAGGACCAGGGCTCCAAGGAAGCTATCTAGGTGGCGGAGAGTGGACTGGGCCTAAAGGAGCTAGACCTGGTCGCAGGGGATTGTGTCAAGGGGCACGGATCTGTCGAGGAGGACAGCCGGCGGCATTCCACCATCACCGGGCTGGACCAAGGCACGATGGGGTACGTGGACCCTAGGTCAGGGAGTAGTTTCAGGCAACCTGACAATTTACCCAACGAGAATGGAGCCTTCAAGATCCTCTGTCCACCCGCTCCAAAATTGGGGTACTAGTGCAACGAGGGGGATAGGACTTTCCACTCAAACGGTCCAGAAAATCCCAAGCATGAACCCTGGCTGCCCCATTCCATCACCCCCGGGTACTCCTAACTGCAGCAGTGGTACTCCAAATTACCACATACCACGGGTGGCGTCACATACTGTAATACAATCCCCTGTAAATATCCCCTTCATTTGAGTGGCCGCACGACCCCCGCGTCCGGAGACCCCTCAAGCCATCGCGAATCCAGATCCAAGCAGCCTGGCTGCTTGCAAGGGGGCGGCACATAACCATAACCTACATGTGGCTGAACAATACTGCTTAGCCACACACCGAGAATCAGGAGGGAAAGGGTGCTATATAACTTTTAAAACACAGATTTTCCTCATAGTTTTTAGGCTTCATATATAGTCAGTAAATGCCAGAAAAGAAGATACCCCAGACCCGAATGTAGAAATTACACCCCTCCGGGAAATTATCTGCAGGTGTACTGACTATTAACACCAAAATTGTGTCACACAATGGGGCATAGAACATAATGTCTAATGGTGACAATGCACCACTATATTCCCTATGTAATCGTATGGAAAAGACTATTAGAAACAAACATATATACCCCATAACAAAAAAAAAAAATAGCCAGTACACAATATATAATATATAAAGTTTATTAACACTAGAAGTCCCAGAAATTTCGAGTTCCCCCTGAAGTCCCGAAAGAGGGTCAAATGACCCTTAGTCCAAACTGAATAGACTTAACTAGAAACTAAATGGCTAAACTCAATGGAAAACAACAACCTCCTGTGGTGCGACAGTAATGGCCTTAATTACAGAACAAAAGACGGTGATTATAGGATGTTAGCTAAAATCCTTCAGGTCATTCGACCTGTCTATGGGTTCCAAAGGTAGAAATGTTAAATGATTGATTATGACTAAAGATCCAGCGTCTGAAACGCGTCAATCATAGGAAATTTTATCCTCACCATGTTTTTTAACTATTAGGAACTAAAGATGTTTTTTTAATCTCTAACAATTCTGTCTGCATGGACGTTTTGTGCCGGAGCACCTCCTTACTTTGATTGTTCTCCAGCCTCCCTTGTTCTACTGAGCACCGTCCAGGAGCTTTCATCCAGCTGAATTTTCAACAAACTGGTGAGCTGAAAACCCTTTTTTTTTTCTCAGAAATGTTAAATGACCCCTCTCTGGGACTTCTAGTGTTAATACATAGAATAAAAGGTGTACTGACTATGTTGGCTCCATGGGTGTTTTCCAGAAACAAGCAGCAATGGATGTTGCTAAGGAAAAATTGCAAATTTGCCACTGTAGTGCATGTACATTGTGCACAGCTTGTGCTTCTGAAGATACTCACCCTGTAAATTAAGCAGGCTGTCCTCATTACATTAATGCCAAAAGTGTATTCTAAATGTGGATTATGCACACTATGAGGTTTAGAAGGAGGAGCCATTTAGATTCGGAAGTGCTGGTTTTGCTGGATTCCTTTTGGGGTTATCCATAGCGTTTTTCCAGAGCCTCTGTGTTGTCAATAACGTGAAAACCCCTTATATTTCTAAGGGTGGCTTTACACGCTGTGACATCGCTATCCGATGCTAACAATGGCGAGCATGATAGCACCCGCGCCCCTATCGTTATGCCGATATGTGAAGATCGCTGCCGTAGCAAACATTATCGCTATGGCAGCGTCACACGTACTTACCTGCTCGGCGATGTCACTGTGACCGGCGAACCGCCTCCTTTCTAAGGGGGCGGTTCGGTCGGCGTCACAGCGATGTCACTAAGCGGCCGCCCAATCAAAGCGGAGGGGCGGAGATGAGCGGGACGAACATCCCGCCCACCTTCTTCCTTCCTCATTGCTGGCATGTGACAGGTAAGGAGAGGTTCCTCATTCCTGCGGCGTCACACGTAGCGATGTGTGATGCCGCAGGGACGAGTATCAACTTCGCCCCAGCGACAGCAGCGATAATTGGGAGAGGACCCCCATGTCAACGAGGAGCGATTTTGGATGTTTTTGCAACGATCCAAAGTCGCTCCTAGGAGTCACACACAACGAGATCGCTACAGCGGCCGGATGTGCGTCACAAAATCCGTGACCCCAACGAGATCGCAGTAGCAATCTCGTAGCGTGTAAAGCCCGCTTAATTGACAGATGACAGACCTGAGTGGTGACTTGCTTTTTTTGTGGCTCGAGTTGAAGCTTTAATTGTGCACATTTTACATACCATTGTGGATCACATTTATCCCGTGCTCTAGACTGAGCAATTACCTCCTGGGTTTCATCTAAATTTCTGAATGACTTGATTCATATTACACCCCTGAGAGATCCGTTCAGTATAATGAGACAGCAGAGTTACTCAGGAATCCCATCTGGCCTTTGTTCAGTATTGTTCAGTTCAGAAGTGTAGAAAACTGTTTGACAATGCTTAAATGCACCACTGAAAAGATAAACACCGCAGGATCATAGGCAGACTCACTCTAAAATTACGCTCCCTGAATCATTTTAGGGAATCTTCCACTGAGGGATCTGTCTGAATCATATATTTCAGAGACTTGCATGTAACCTTGATGTAAGTGTTCAGCGTAGACGACAGGATAAATGTGATTTGAGATTTACTGCAATCTTTGATAGGAATAATTAACAAATCAACAGCAGGTCAAGTCTTGCTTTTCTCTATTTTTTTTTATACCGTTCACCAAGCAATATAGGTTATTAGTTGGCTATATCCTTTTAAGAGCTATAATTTTTTAGATTTCTGCCACCATGGTCATGTGAAGTCTTGTTTTTTGCAGGATGAGTTGATGTTATTATTAATAACATTTTTGGGCACATAAGATTATTTTTTATTTAGATTTTTGGGAAGAGGAATAAACATGAAACAGCAATTTAGGAATTGTTTTTTGTCTTCTTTTTACACCCTTGACTGTTTGCTAAAAGTATTAAGACAGGTTCATTATTTGAGTCAGTATGATTACAGCGATCCTATAGTTATATAATTTTTTACAATTTGCCCATTTTACAAGATAAAAAACATTTTATAGAAAAAAATTGCTTTTGCATCACATTATTCATATCTCAGAGCTATAGCTTTTTATTTATTTGATTATGAAGCTGTATGATAGCTTGTTTTTTTGTGGGAAGGGATGAAATTTTCATTTATATGTTTTATTTATGTTCAACTTTTTTATTGTGTTTTATTCCCCTTTTTTTGGCAGTATGATGAAAAAGCATACTTTTTTGCCACATCTTTTGTTTTATTTTTTATACGCTGTTAACTGAAGGGATTAAATAGTGTGACAGTTTTATAGACCAGCTCATTCTGGATGCACCGATACCAAATCGGTATACTTTTTGTTTAATTTTATTTTTACATAAATACACATTGATTTGCATATTTTTTTTCCATTTTTTTATTCTTTACTTTGTTTTTTTTTATATTTTATTTTTACATTTTTTTTACTTTTTTACTTTTTTATTCTGTCCCCCTATGGGACTTTAACTTTTATTAGTTTGATCACTGGTGTAATGTATTGCCATGCATATGCCGTGATCACTATTGATCATGGAATATGGAAGATAGCAAAGTGTTAATAACATCCTCTGTACTAGTTGCAATAAGGTCCCGATGATGTCAATATTCAAAACTCGCATTCTGAACCGGAATCCTGGCATTTGAATAATTCTGGGGGTCCTGATCCTTGCCTGACCACTAACCATGGAGAAACTTTGGAGCTGCCCAAAGTTTAGCAAGCTCCAATGTTTATCTACATTGGGCGATCAGGAACAAGATAAATTATATACTGTATATTAAATTTGAAAAGTAAGCACTATTTATAAAATTATACAAAACATGTTACAAAGGGGACAAAAAAAACTACAGTACATACAGTTATATGAAACAAAAAGGATAAACAAAAGAAAATTACTTGACCTGTGGTCACAGGAATGGTACAATTCTCTTTTTGGAGGGAAGCACTCAGGTTGAAATAGGGTACAATCCTACAATGAAGTGTATCTTTCAGCAGTGAACAAAGGCAAAAACTTGGAATCTCTATTTATTAAACAAGTTACTCCCACATTCCAGCCCTTGGTGAACTCTGGTGGGGATGGTCATGGGATGTTGCTCCAGTCCGTAGAAAATTATGGGATCCCCGATCTTCAGGTTATCTTCCACCTTGGAGGTCCCAGATGAAAGATATTAATGCTATACTTCCTATAATTTATTTAAGCTTTTCATAGTGAGTAAATAATGCCTATATGATCTCATCCATTGGGCCAATAATAATTTGGAGCTGATTCGCTAATCGCACAGTTATGAAAGCATATACATATCATTCGTGTTGAGATCATGATGCCAAATATGTGTCTCCCATAACTGTAGAACCTACATTTGTCCAAAAAACTCAAATATTAATAACTAGACATTTGCTCCTAATCGTCTAGTCTCAGTTTTCTGTAGCCAGGCAGATCTTACTCCGGAGGTGATACATTTGTAGCTTCTCAGCTGTGTCTGCTAATCAGCAGATGCATCCGTTCAATTACCTGGTCACACCAAAGGGTCCTAGCTGAATAAGGGCCAGATGGTAGAGTGATAGCTCTTATTTCATTTCCAAATTATGAGCCATTTTTTAATAGATTGATCCATTACATTCTGACACCCCTGACTAAAAATATCTGCGTATGTTGTGCTCAATATAAGCCCTACGATGTGCCCTGAAAAAACAATTGTCCCTCTTCACACTATTCTCTCATGTTGTGCCCACTCTCTATTCTGTGCTCTCTCTTGACACTTTCTCCCCCACAGTCCTCATATTGAGTACTGTGTCCCCTTTTCCCACTGTCTCCACCCATTCTGCCCCCTCACAACATTGTCTCTATGACACTGTCCCTTCTCCCTACTGTGCACCCTATGGAGCCTCCCTTGTTATTCTGTGCCCTTCTTCACACTGTCACCCTTATAGTTCCCCTATTTTTCTGTGCTCCTTTTCGCACTGTGACCACAACGCTGCCTTCTCTTCACCTTGCTCTCCTCATGCTGCTCACTTTTCATCATTTTCCTACTTTCTCTCCTATTTACACTTTCTTGTATACATTGTTCAATATCCATACTGTCCCAGCATGCGGTCCCCTTGTATAGATTTTCCCCAATGCTGCTCCTTCTCTATACTGTATGCCCCCTCTTCAAACTGTCTCTCAATGGGCCACTTTCTCTATACTGTGCCTACTCTTTATTCTGTACCCCCCATGCTGACTTCTCTCCATAACGAATGTGTCCTCTCAATCTACTTTGCCCCCCACACTGGCCTTCCTCCTCCTCACTCTGTCCCATCATAATGTCCACTCTTTGTACACCTGTTTATACTATGCCCTCTCTTCATTCTTCTCGTACCCCATGCTGCCCCTTCTTCATTTTCCTTCCCATGCTGCTCCCTCTCCATGTAGTGCCACCTTTTCACCCTGTCCCCTAACATTACTCACTCTTCATACTGTCCCTGCCACACTTCCCTGTCTTCATATTGTCTCCCCCATGCTGCCTCTTCTCAATACTGTGCCTCCTCTTCTTGCTGCCCTGCCCCTTCTTCACATTGCATCCCTCATGAGGTTCACTATTTATCTTAAAAATGATTATAAAAATTATTAGCCTGGAAACTCCTTTTATGAACTGTTTATGTCCAGTAATAGATTATGTGTATAAAGTAATATTTAGACGTACTCATCAGGTTTTTTTAAGGCGAAGACTCTTCAGGAAAGCACTGGTGGTCATTTTCCTGAAGTGACTTTGCCAGCAAATTTTCAGACGTTTTTGCAATGGCTCCATTGCCGGTGTCTTTTCCTTTTTACTTTCAAGTAAGAATACACAGGTCTTTTCCAAACACTGAAGTGGTTAAAATATACAACTTAAGACAAAACATGTTCACAGAGATGTCGTTTTAACATTGCTGTTGTTGTAGCTGTTCTGTTTTGTCACAAGTCAGCTTATGGGATCACCAGTGAGGTTCTCTGAATTAGGCCTCTTCAGACCTAATCAAGATCGAGCGCTCGGAGAAAAAGACCTGCATCCATGTGGGCATGATCAATTTTCTGTTTATTTAACCAAAGTACAGTTTATTTATACCATTTACAGATCAATGTGATATTGCAAAAAAAAGCTTCTAGCTGGACTTTACAAGTTGCTCATATGACCTTTAAGTTTTAGTAAAACAAAAATGTAGAGTCATGCATATGAGATAAGAAGATAAGAAGAACATTTAGAGACAATAATAATCCTTGATCTTGTCTCTTATTCCGAAGGCTCTATGACTATGAACTACTTACTAATGAAATAAAATATCTTTAATAAATATAGAAACTATTAACCCTTCTATATCAATTTCCCCCTTTTGTAAATGGTATAACCTTCACTACAGGGTCAGTAGGCGTCCAAACAGGAGCTGCTGGCTCATGGGCCTAGTACCCATGAGGGGTCTTCCTACCACTTCACCCATCCACCCTCAGTGTGGACACCTACTCCCGGTCAGCAGAGGCCATTTGGGGTCTGTAGTAAACTACAGAGGGTTCAATGCTGGGACTCTTAGAACATACATTATTCAATAGTTTAGCTATATAAAGCAGTAGACAGAATAACAATATTTGCATACAGGTTTGTATAATGCCAGAAACCCAACCTGCTATGCCCTTAAACCAATTAGCTGGATTCATAAAAGAAAATGTATTTCCCCACCAGGAGTCCTTGTTGGCATCGTGCTCTTTTAACCATTTATCCCTAAGTTCACTTGTTTTCTGTATATCTGCTCTAACCTGGAGGTTGCCTGCAGGGTCAATGTAATGGCAACAGGCAGGACCAATTATTTGACACATTCCGCCGTCTTTTGCTGTCACAAAGTCTAGCACTATAGTATGCTGGTTAGTGACTACAATTAATTGTTTTTGTATAGCATTGGTAGCATTTAGAATCTGAAGAACCCGGAAAATTTGATCATCCAGGTAGTCAGTGGACTCTACTAGCTTGTCCCACATTTGCATTAAGAAAGGGTGTATGAAAATAGCACTAAATACCTTATTTGCTTTTCCCATTTCTACTACATGAGGCCTACCATTTGGCCGGGGCTTATTATCTGCTGCTCGTTTATACAAGGTATGAATTGGGACAGCTGCTACATCTACTTTACTATGAGGGACTATGAAAGTGGCTGGTGTAAGTCTGGCAAGTGTGCAAACCCCTCTCATGTCAGGGCTCACCCACTTGTGAGCACGATTCCCACAAACCAAAAACACTCCCTCTGGGAAAATACAAAAGTGAGTTTTGACTTTGTACACAATAAAGCAGATTCAGAAGCCCCTTCATGACTTTATGAGCACACCACGTATTGTTCATTTGTTTTCCCGTCATACCCGAGATACAGCTACCCCGCTCCCTCCTAAAAGTCCGTCTAATAAATGATGATGTACAGCCCTCAATACCCTTCTGATATACTGTCTCATTGTCCTAGGTTGAGTCATGTGTATGTATATAGAAACAGTTATTGTCTTTTCCACAATTTCCAACACCATTGTATTGAAGACTGAACCATAATTCATCATGGGGAATGGGGCCCGAATGAGGAATCTTAGTCTTTATTTTGGCAATTATACCCTTGTCTGAATCGTATTCCATCCACCACGAGTATCCATCGGGCCGTGTGATATTTAGCTGGAACCAGGGTTTAGTGACCCATCCAACTATAGTCAATGTAGCAGATACATCACGAGGTACATCTTCTCCCAAAAATCTAGATTGAGTCCAGGTTTCATTGTGTATACAGTCTGGTACCAATACCTCCTGTGGTTCCACAGGTAAGGCTAAATAAGGCATAGTCTTTGAAGAAATAGGACTGTGTGTGCAGATCCAACAGTCTTTTGGCTTTTCTCCTTCCATGTCCTCAGTAAGAGAAATATGGTGGCGAATGAGTTTATTATCCCAGTCCGTATTAAAAAGTTCGCTCAGTGTCTTTGTTTGGTGCAGCAACCCTGCTACACCTAGCAGGATAATTAGCAAAACTGTCATTCTGCCGGTGGAGTGACCTTTTTACAGTGACTGGCGTGGATCCAGGTGGGTTTTCCCTCAAGTTTCACTGAGGTGGATGTGGTCAGCTGGACTTGGAATGGGCCATCAAAGCGTGGATCTAGGCTCCTTCTCACGTGTCTGCGCACGACCACCCAATCACCTGGATTCAGTTGATGAACATCTGCACTTGTATTGGGATCTGGAATGGATGAGAAGACATGTTTATGCACCACAATAAGTCTTTCCTGTAAGGCCTGGACGTAGACTGTCATAGTGCCGTGTTGCATCTGTAACACTTGTGGAAAGTAGAGACCTGTTTTTGGGGCACTACCAAAAAGGACTTCAAAAGGAGACAAGCCTGTCTTTCTATTTGGAGTGTGTCTGACTGAAAAGAGTGCCAGGGATAAGCACTCTACCCAATTCTTTCCTGTCTCTGCCATGGCCTTTTGAATTTTTAGTTTAAGTGTCCCGTTTAATCTCTCTACTTTTCCACTGCTCTGTGGATGATAAGGGGTATGGAATGCCTGCTCTATTCCCAGGGCCTGCATAATGTCCCTCATTATTTCTCCAGTGAAGTGTGTACCCCTGTCACTTTCTATGGCTTCTGGGATGCCATACCGACAGACTAGTTCCTTCATCAGTTTTTCTGCAGTTGTTTTAGCATTTGCACATTTTACTGGATAGGCCTCAACCCATCCTGAGAAGAGATCTACACATACCAGGACGTATTCATAAACTCCTACCTTGGGTAGTTGTATGTAGTCTATTTGCAGTCATTGAAACGGGTAGAGCGGTCTGGGTGTTGCTTTCTTAGGGACTTTTACTGTTTTACCTGGGTTGTGTTGTGCGCAGATAATGCAGGATTGTACGTGTTTGGAGGCTACGTAACTGAAGCCAGGAGCGATCCAGAAGGCATTCACCTGGTTACACATGTGACTTTTTGAGGCGTGAGTGGGGCCATGTGTTGCTTGTGCCATCATAGGGAAAAGGGACCTTGGTAAACACAACCTATCCTTACTTTCCCATACTCCATTCAAGTTCAGCCCAGCTCCCATTTTCTCCCAGTGTTCCTTCTCTGTTTGGGCAGCCTGATGCTGGAGGGATTTCAGGACATCCAGACTTACTGTGGCTGGGACTTGCTGGCTCCCTGCCACTATCCTCTGATCCCTAGGCTTCTTTGCTTTCGCAGCTGCATCCGCCCTTCTATTGCCCGCTACCTCCAGTGAGTCACCTTTTGTGTGTGCTTTCACCTTAATGATGCCAACCTGGACTGGTAACATTAGTGCCTCCATTAACCGTTTTACCAATTCTGCATTTTTAATAGGCTTACCAGCTGACGTAAGAAAAGCTCTACTTCTCCAGATAGGGCCAAAATCATGACAGATCCCAAATCCATACTTTGAGTCTGAATAAACATTAATTTTCCTACCTGATCCCGCTCTACACGCCTCAATGAGCGCTGTTAGCTCCGCCTCCTGTACGGACATGTGCGGCGGGAGTGGTTCAGCTCGGATTACCTCATGTGAGGATACTACTGCATATCCAGTGTAGAATCTCCCATCCAGGTGGTATCTGGAGCCATCTGCAAAAAACTCAAAATCTGCATTAGTAATAGGTGTATCATAGACATGTGGAAAACCTGCTGTCTCCTGACTCATCAGCTCTATGCAGTCATGCTCGTGCGTCATGTCAAAGTATTCATCCTCACTTGCTACCATTGTCACCAATTCCCCCTTTTCTGAATCTACTGGCAAAAGGGTCGCTGGATTCAGAACATTACACCTCTTGAGGGTGACATACTCAGGAATCAGAAGGGCACATTCAAGTCTGAACTGTCTGGCCATAGACAGGTGTTTTGGTTGGACTTGCACAAGTATAGCATGAATGTCATGCGGGGAGTAAATTGTTAAGGGAAATGTCAATGTGATCTCGCAAGCTTTCCCTAGCAGTACTGCAGCAGCCGCTGCAGCACGGACACACGTGGGTGACCCTCTGACAACTGGGTCCAATCGCGCTGAGTAGTAAGCTATTGGTCTTTGTTTGTCACCATGTTGCTGTGTGAGGACGGCTGTCGCATGCCCTCCCTGTTCTGTGCAAAACAAGAAAAATGGTTGATTGTACTTTGGAATACCCAGGGCCGGGGCAGATACAATGAGTAGTTTAAGGGAATGAATGGAATCAATAGCTTCCTGAGTGAGGTCAAAGGGGTCAGATGACAGACAATCATAGAGGGGTTGCATCATTTGCGAGGCAGACCTTATCCAAGGCCTGCAGTATGACACTAAGCCCAAAAAGGTGCGCAGTTGCCGGTGGGACCTGGGTAAGGAGAGATTTTGGACTGCTTGTTTTCTCTCCTCAGTCAGGTGTCTCGTACCTTCAGAGATACAGTGACCCAAAAATGTTACCTTTTGCTTACAGTACTGTAATTTTTCACGTGAAACTTTGCAACCATTCTCTGCCAGGAAACACAGCAAAGAAATTGTGGCTTCCTTGCAGGACGTCTGGTCTGGACAGCAGAGCAAAAGGTCATCCACGTACTGCAATAGCGTAACCTGTGGATGAGGCGGTTTCCACTGCTCCAGAATTCCTGCCATAGCTGTAGAATAAATGGTAGGTGAATTCATTCCTCCTTGCGGGAGGACTGTCCACATGTACTGTTTCCCCTCATGTGTGAAGGCAAAAAGATACTGACAGTCAGGGTGTAGAGGCACAGAGAAAAATGCATTTGCCAAATCAATTACTGTAAAACATTTGGAGGTCCCTGGGATTTGTGACAGTAAGGTATGTGGGTTTGGAACAATTGGTGTTACACTCTCAGTGACAGCATTGACAGCTCTCAAATCATGCACCATTCTGTACGTGTCAGGGGAACCTTTGGGCCCTTTTTTCTTGATTGGATACAAGGGAGTGTTACAGGGGGAGGACCTTTGTACTAGAGCCCCTGCTTCCACGTATTCTCTTATATCTCTGGTCAGGGCCATTGATTTGGCTGGGCTTAAGGGATACTGTTTTAAACAAGGAGGAGTGGAGCCTTCTTTTAATTTTATCATGACTGGGGGAATAGGAAGCTGACCAACATCAGTTTTTCCCTTTGCCCATACAATGTCTGGAACTTGTTGCATTGCTATGTCTTCACTAGTTCTGGTATCGGACACTCTCGCAGATTTGGACATGTACACCATTGCTGCAATCTTGCACAAGTGTTTGTCAGAGAGGGGACTTGTGACTGTAATACCTTCTGGGGTGTATTGTATGGTAGCCTGGATAGCACTTAACACATCAGCCCCCAGCAAATTCATAGGAGTGTTTTCACTAACAATAAGCTTTGTGAGAATTTCCTGGCTATCTTGTAATCTCAGCTTCATCTGTTTTGTCAAGGGAGTTTCAGACACCAATCCCTCCACCCCGACACACTCCACAGTCTCGTCAGTGATCATATCTGGCTTTATCAGGTCTTTATGTACCACAGTGCCGGCTGCCCCAGTGTCAATTAAAAATTCTGCTTCCTTCCCCCCTGGCATGGTTATGGTCGTAAGTAAGGTGGGACCAGGTCCTGAGGGAACGAAAACAGGGTACACATTTGTCACTGGGTTGCCAGTTTCCTAGGTCAGAGGCAAGGGAGGAGGGAAATCAGTCTGCTCACTCTCCTTTTTGGAGTTTTTGCACTGTCTGGCATAATGTCCATTCTGTCCACAATTCCAGCACTGTACGGTCTCTACGTCACCTGGTGCCCCCCCTCTCTGCTTCCACTGTCTTCCTTGTGCTCTAGCATACATAACTGGTCGCTTGCATTTTGTCAGTTCACCCCCCTTAGCTACTTGCAGAAGGTCTGTTGGGTCCATGTTTCTCCACTCAGGTCTGGCCGTCTGTACTGCTTCTCGTAAAAACTTATTCATACCGTCAATGAATGCATTCACCAATATTTTAATATCAAGGTCATTTCTTGCACTGTACCCCATGTCTGTCCACTTCAGCTGTAACCTCCCAAAGTACGTCTCTATACTCTCCCCTTTTTGCTGTGTCACGTCAGTCATCAGTACAGACTGCTCTGTTTGTTTCTTTGCAGCCCATCCTTTCAATGCCTCACAGTACGTCATTCCAGACCTCTCAGACTGAATATCCATGATCCATGATTGCTCCTTTATCATATCAGTATGCGTTTTAATTATGTGTCCCAGCACGTCACCTGCCTTTGCAGTCACCAAACTCTCGAGGTCTGACCAAGTGCATTTATAAGTTACCTGTATTGTCTGTATTTGCCTGTAAAATGGGAAAGGTTGGTTTTCAGGGTCAGGTAACTGTTTCAACATAGCTAGCTGGTCAGAGGGGCTCCAGGGATGATATTCCTGTGTCTGTCTGATTCTTGTGACCTTTCTCGGTCGGGATGTATCTGATTTTTTTGTACTGGTCCCAAGGCGTTCTTTCCTTTCCTCACCGTCAGCTTCCTCCCCAAAACTCAATTCCTTCACTACCTCTGTCTCAGAGTCAGCGTCCTCTGTCATCACATATGATCTGGTTCGAACAGGATTTAGTGCAATCTGCTTAGGGCGAGTAACATTACACGTAGCACAAGTACCTCTCCAGTCTGGGTTTTTCTGACTACAATGTTTACAAGTCCATTCATCTGGTCTGGGTTTCTGCTTATGTGAAGGGGGGGGCGGTAGCAGTCACAATTCCTGCTTTTGGTGCATTAAAACATTCATAATACACCTTATCTCTCGCTGTGGTCTCTTTATATCCACAATGCTGCACCTCTTCAGCCACACGACACCATTTATTTACTTGTTGATCTACCCTCTTATCTTTTATCCAACCTCTCTTTTCTTCCCTGAATCTGTGCCATTTCTCAACATCCAAACATCCGTACTCTGGCATGTCTGCCTTTTTGAGTATCGGTCTGACATTTTTTACTGCTTCTTTGCCTTCTCTTTCTTGCACTATCTGTTTGGCTGTTTTGGATCCTGCTGGAGCCCCACGCTGCACACTGAACAAGTTGCCCATGGCTTCAACTTATTCCCACACAGCTCACCTTTCTGCAAATGCCCTCTCAGTGTCCCTGAACCTTGTTAACAGGCCACACCTCTCCTGGCAAGTCAGAATGGGCTCTCAAGTGGTAGCAGGAAGGCTCAATCAGCATTCACTCTCACCTGCTACACTTGTAGGGCGTATTGGGAAGGGTTAAAAAACACCTCTCACCCAATAGACCAGATGACTAAAGCAGGAAGGACAAGGTGTGATAGTCCTCTCACCTGCTAGACCACCTCCATGTAAGTGGGAAGGCCACAATGCTCTCTAACCCACTTCAAACCTGATGTGCAGTTGGGTAGTCCATGCTGGTCCTTTACAAAGTATTCCAGCAACGAACGTAAACTAGAGTTAAACCAATAAACCAAAACAATCCTCAGAGCTAACTTCTCACAGAGGGCAGAAAATCGCGCAGCTGTTCACTTGACCCCTCCCAACAGAATGGCAGCGCACAGTTTGTTTAGCAAGAGTGTTATCTCAAAAAGAATTCTTCGTCCAGATTCAGTTTTTCCAAAACATCCCTAATACCCACTGGTATAATACACAATCCCAGCAGAAAATTGAGACTACTTATATACCTTCACAGCATTTGATTCTAGAAACATATGTAACAATACACCTTCCAAGGATCAGTTAACCTCACATGTAAATAAAATTATCTAAACCGCTCTTGACACTGATGGGAAAAAAAAATACATATGTCAGGTATCCACTCAAATACTCTATATGGCTATGCCCTGTGACATGTCACAACCGGAACATCTTTTCACAGTCCACAGTATGACCTATAACCATTAGACTTATACATACATATTATTTCACCAAGTCTCTTATCTCAATTTCTCATCACTTTGTTATTCAGAGGCTTCTCATCAATATACAACAACCTATTGCCTGCCTACTTTATCTAGGCATTAATATGAAACCACTTATGAACACATATCCCTAGACCAGTGTATTGCCCATCAAAGATGCAAAGATGGCCAAAGTAAAACACAAAACACAGCAACACAGCAAATGCAATTATACAGAGACTGTCCCAAATTCTGTGCTATGCAATCTATGCAATCAGTTAATGGACGGACAACAGATTATCTTATTACTCTATGTTTCAACTCTCATTCAGACATGCATGAAAAAAACAATACTCACTGGTGATGCCAGAGTTCTTGAACCGTGTGTACAGCCTTACCCAGAATATTCGGGAAATCAGAGAGAGTGAAATAAAGTGTAAGAATAAAGCTTCTCACCTTGCTGCAGCTGAAATTTCACTGTCTCCAAAGTCCCCAAAACTTCTTCCGAATAGGCTGGTTGGCCATGGCCCCACGTTGGGTGCCAAAAACTGTTGTAGCTGTTCTGTTTTGTCACAAGTCAGCTTATGGGATCACCAGTGAGGTTCTCTGAATTAGGCCTCTTCAGACCTAATCAAGATCGAGCGCTCGGAGAAAAAGACCTGCATCCATGTGGGCATGATCAATTTTTCTGTTTATTTAACCAAAGTACAGTTTATTTATACCATTTACAGATCAATGTGATATTGCAAAAAAAAGCTTCTAGCTGGACTTTACAAGTTGCTCATATGACCTTTAAGTTTTAGCAAAACAAAAATGTAGAGTCATGCATATGAGATAAGAAGAAGATAAGAAGAACATTTAGATACAATAATAATCCTTGATCTTGTCTCTTATTCCGAAGGCTCTATGACTATGAACTACTTACTAATGAAATAAAATATCTTTAATAAAGAAATATAGAAACTATTAACCCTTCTATATCACTGTGTATTATATTCATTTTGTGGGGCACTTTTTGGACACCTTTTCAGGTGCATTCTGGGTTGACACAACCTGAAAAAAGACATCTTTTTAGACAGTTCTCAGCTTCAATATTTAGCCAACAGCTATAACTTCCTTCTGTACTACATGTGTTTTTGGCTGAGCATGCATGTGTTTTAAATTGGGAAGCTAAACTAAGCTGCTCACTGTCGCCACTTGTCACGGGTGTGTCAGAGTTGACAGACAGTCCTGTGGTGTCCAGCTGTAGAAGGCCACATCGTTTGGCTACACAAGCTGCTCACTAATCTTCTATTCTTCCTGATGTAATGTAAATGGTATCCTATGTATCTTCTCTGTTTGGGGTTAATCCCTTTCCTTTTAGGACACGGAGGATATCCACACCTTTCAGCTGTTAATCATCATCACTTCCCCTTGTGTTCTAAATACTAAATACCCACATTTCCCCTTGATGTTTGCTGGTGATATGGTTATATTGCTATACTGTACAGGCCTTGTGTTTCAATATTTTTATTACATAACAGTCATAGAATTTCAAACACTCTTATGTAAATAAATCCAAAAGTAGATAAGTAATCATAAAGATGTTTAACCATTGAAATTTAAGGGGGAGGAGGATATTGGAAGGGAGGGAGGAAAAATAAGGAAAAAGGCTTTTATTGGGGGAATTTTGGAAATATATAGGGAAAACCACAGGGGAAGGGAAATGGGAGGACATATAGGATTAAACTATTTACAAAGATCGTATGAGACTAGTGAATATTGTAGACTTGCAGATGTTGACACCCATAACATTTGCTAATACTTACATCATTATTTGACTGTGTGAAGACATTTAAATGCAATAACAAGCAGAGAATGAAAAAGAAAAGAAAGAGAAAAAAAAGAGAAAAAAGAAGAAAAAAAAAGGGGGGGGAGGGGTTCATTGTTCATTCCATTTACGTTGAGGCATTACTGATGTTTGTAGGCCATAAACTCCATCTTTTGTAGTATGAACTGAAAAGATTATTGTATATGTGATGCTCTGGCAAAACCAGGTAGTCACACAGTATGACCCCTGCATAACACCTTCCCACACGGAGTTACATATAGCTGACCTGAAACCTAGCCACACCCCCTTAGGGTAGGGCAGACACACCAGTGGGCCGGACCAGGCTGATGAGAAATGCCCACCTAGGGGTCTGGAGAACCCAGGGTGGGAAAAGAGTCAGTGAAGTTAAGAGTTGGCAGTCTTAAATTGAAGTTCAAGTGGAGAGGAGTGGAGTAGTTGAGAGGAGTAGAGGTTCAAGTAAAAGTCAGAAAGGAAAGGCATCGTAGTTGGAGCCCCGGCGTACTAGCTAGGTGGCAGACGGTGGTCCGTATCTAGCAGGAGATGGGAAGACGGCTGCCGGAAATCTGAGGTGGACCGGAACAGGGTTGGAGCCCGCCAGTACCGACACCAGAGAACCAACCCAGAAATCGTGCACAGAGGGGGTACTTGGACCCTAAAGCCAGGACCGGAACCAACGGACTAGCTAATTAACCAATTGAGGGCAGGATTATAGGTCCTGTCCCAACCAAAGTCCCAAAGCAGACAACCTCCCACCGAGAGGCATAGGGCATCCGCCAGGGCCCGCTAGATCCCAAGGGTCAGCATCAGTGGGCAAGGCTCCCAACAAAAAGGACTGGGAGTGGACTCCCGTGTTTCACACCGGGAAGTCCAACACACAAAACACTGAGTGCAGAGGAAATTGATACGGATCATCAGCCTGGGTGTGGGACCAGATACACCCGACCGCGGCGGTTTGGCACCAGCACCTTGGTTTACCACTGGACTTGTGTGATTTATTCAACTTTGAGTAACCTAACATCCCCTGGTCCGACCGGGCATGCCAGACCCTGCAGTCACCATCCCCGGCATAGAGACACTGGGCCCTGGGACATTCATCCCTACCAACGGATGGGTTAACATCCGACTGCCATCCTGTCGCCCCCGAGAGTCCCACAACAGCAGCGCTGGTGCCACACGTCACCACACACCATGGGTGGTGTCACAAACAATTTACGTCAAATCCCATACAAATACGTCCCCTTTTATTTGAAGTGTCCGCGTGACTCCCGGGTCCAGTAGAATCCCTCGAGCCACAGTGCGGATCTGGATCCGAGCAGCCTGGCTGCTGGCACGGGGGCGGCACATTTATTCCATACTTTCTCTCATATTCTTGGTGTTTATTCATGAGCTTAATTATTTCCGAGGTGGTGGGGATAACATTACTTCTCCAGTTTACTGTTAAAAGTTGTTTAATAATCAGAAAGATATGTATAAATATGGGAACTAAGGCAGGGTCAGTGTCCCCCAAATCTAGAGACAGGAGGGCTATTTGTGGGGAGACTGTAAAGGGTGCTTTACACGAAACGACGGATCGTGCAATGCATCGTCGGGGTCACGGTTTTCGTGACGCACATCCGGCATCATACACGACGTCATCTCATGTGAAATCTCTGAGCGACGCAGTATCGCTCACAAATCGTGAGTCATGTACTGGTCGCTCAGTTTCATAATATCGTTTATTTTTACTTGTGCCGGTTGTTCATCGGTCCCGTGGCAGCACACGTCGCTCCATGTGACACCACGGGAGTGATGAACTCTGCTTACCTGCGTCCCTCGGCTCCCGCCGACTATGCGGAAGGAAGGAGGTGGGCGGGATGTTTACATCCCACTCATCTCCGCCCCTCCGCTTCTATTGGCCGGCGGCTGTGTGACGTCGCTGTGACGCCGAACGTCCCTCCACATTCACGAAGTGGACGTTCGTCGCCCACAGCGAGGTCGCTCAGCAGGTAAGTACATGTGACGGTGGTTTCACGACTTTGTGCGACACAGGCAGCGATTTGCCCGTGACGCTCAAACGACGAGCGCGGGGTTACGATCGATCGTGAAATCGCACGATCAGTCATCCCGTGTAAAGCAGGCTTTACCTATGAAGTAGATATTCAATTCAAGAGGTTGTTGATCTCTGACCACATGTTTCCAATTTTAGGACACTCCCATAGGATATGCAATAGAATACCCTTATGTCCACATCCTCTCCAACAATCAGGAGAGTTTGATTTATCAAATTTGTTTAAACGTACTGGAGTAAGATACCAACTTGATAATGTTTTAAAAAAGGTTTCTTGCAAGATAGTGGAGATGGTGGAGGAGTACGTAGCTTTTAGGCAGTTTTGCCATTTCTCATCAGAGAAACATATCTTCAAATCCTTCTCCGGTCTTTCAATGTAGGTTTGCTTACAAAATATATAGTCATCATTTAATAATCTATATATGGTATTAGTACTCCAGACTAGAGATGAGCAAGCCTCTGAAGAATCGAGTTCGGTTCGGTTTGTCGAACGGACGCCGCGTTCGAGTTTGGTTCGGCGAACCGTTTGGCAAACCACATTGCAAACCAATGGCAGGCAAACACAAACACATAAAAACACATTATAAATGTACACATACAGTTAATAAACATTGCGATAACACTTACCTGTCCCCGCGACGCGTCCTGCACTCTGTCTCCCGCCGATTTTCCTTCCGATAATCGCTGCGTCCTCCCGGTAACCAGCACTGATGATAGGACCTTCCGTGACGTAAAAAAAAAGCATGTGACCTGTCACGTGTCTATTATCTCATTGGCTACAGACTGGTCACATGGCTAGACGTCATTGCTAGGTCCTGTCAGTGCATCTCTCCGGTACGCGGTGCTCATTTGTGCATCCCCGTGTACCGGCGAGATGCTCTGGCACATGGTCGGCTCCCCGTTCTGCTTCCCCGTTCCGTTATTCACCGGCTGCCACAGCCTGTCAATAACGGAGATAACCGTTGCTATAGCAACGCGCCTGTCAGCGGTGACGTCACCGCTCACAGCATGCAGCTGCTGCTCACTCACTGAGTGATATAGACCGTACGGGAAGCAGCGTCTTCCTCCCATGCAGCGCTGTCTGATGTAGCAGAGCTGCATGGGTTGAAGGAGAAAGAAGACAGTAGACCATGGATTGTGGAGGGATGCGAGGGAGTAATGAACGGAGTCTCTAAGTGTGTCTGTGTATTTATTTCTATTAAAGTATTTTTTCTCTGTGTGGTGTCTTTTTTTTTAACCCTGTATTGGAGATTCTTAATGCCGGGTCAAACTTGCCTGACATTAAGAATTTCTGACTTAATACTAGCTAGTAAAACAAAGCTAGTATTAACTCATTATTACCCAGCAAACCACCAGTCACCAGGGCAACTGGAAGCGTTGGATACAGCGCCAGATGATGGCGCTTCTATGAAAGCGCCATTTTCTGGGGCGGCTGCGGACTGCAATTCGCAGCAGAGGGGCCCAGAAAGCTCGGGCTAACCTGTGCTGCAGATTCCAATCCCCAGCTGCCTAGTTGTACCTGGCTGGACACAAAAATGGGACGAAACTCATGTCGATTTTTTTTTTTAATTATTTCATGAAATTCATGAAATAATTAAAAAAAGGGATTCCCTATTTTTTTTTGTTCCCAGACGGGTATAAATAGGCAGCTGAGGATTGGGGGCAGCCGCACCTGCCTGCTGTACCTGGCTAGCATACAAAAATATGGCGAAGCCCACGTCATTTCTTTGGTGGACAAAAAACTCCTGCATACAGTCCTGGATGGAGTATGCTGAGCCTTGTACTTCTGCAGCTGCTGTCTGCTCTCCTGCATACACTAGTGAATGGAGAATGCTGAGCCTTGTCGTTCTGCAGCTGCTGTCTGCTCTCCTCCATACAGATAGACAGCAGCTGCAGAACGACAAGGTTCAGCATGCTCCATCTAGAACTGTATGCAGGAGTTTTTTGCCCCCCAAAAAAATTATGTGGGCTTCGCTATGTTTTTGTATGTTAGCCAGGTACAGCAGGCAGCTACGGGCTGTCCCCAACCCCCAGCTGCCTATATGTACCCGGCTGGGAACCAAAAATATAGGGAAGCCCTTTTTTTTTAATTATTTCATGAATTTCATGAAATAATTTAAAAAAAATGACGTGGGCTTCGCCCATTTCTTGTGTCCAGCCAGGTACAACTAGGCAGCTGGGGATTGGAATCCGCATCTCAGGGTGCCCAAGCTTTCTGGGCACCCATGCTGCAAATTGCAGTCCGCTCCTGCCCCAGAAAATGGCGCTTTCATAGAAGCGCCATCTTCTGGTGCTGTATCCAATTCTTCCAGCTGCTCTGGTTACAGGTGGCTTGCTGGGTAATAATGGGGTTAGGGCTAGCTGTATATTATCAACTGGCCGTAAGCCCGAAATTCATGGTGTCATGCAAATATTAGACATGGCCACCATGAATTTTTAGTACAGATAAAAAAAACCACAACACACAGAAAAATATTTTTATTATAAATAAAACACAACACAATTAGTGACTCCATCTTTATTGAAATAAAGAACCCCCTCTCCGCAGTAATCCTGCGTCAAGGGTCCCGCGCCGTCCAATTTGGATCCAATATCATCTAATCGGTTTGCTGGAAGGCAAAGCGATCAGATGATCTGTCAGGTTCAAGTGCCTGAATCAAATGGCACAGCAGCTGATTGTATAAACGGCTTTTATACAATCAGCTGTTGCATGAGTGCAAAAAAAAAAAAAACTACACACTTCAGTGCAGACTCCTGTCCAACAACATCATCTGATAGTTTAAAAATAGTGGTAAAAAGCCGGCCTCACCGCTCGACTTATAGTTTCAGCTGATTCCGTCAGGTGACCGCATCAGCTGATCATCGCCAGGCATTAGAAATAGAGAGAGAGAAAAAAGAGAGAGAGAAAATAGAAGAGAGGGAGAGAAGAGAGAGAGAGGAGAGAGAGAAAGAGAGAGAGAAGAGAAAGAGAGAGAGAAGAGAGAAGAGAGAGAGGAGAGAAGAAAGAGAGAGGTGAGAGAAAGAAAAGAGAGAGAGAAGAGAGAGAGGAGAGAGATCGAGAGAGAGAGGGAAAAAGAGAGACTAAGAAAAAGAGAGAGAGAGAAAAAGAGGGAAAAAGAGTGAGAGAGGAGAGAAGGAGAAAGGGAGAGAAAGAGAAAGAGAGAAAAAGAGAGAGAAAGAGAGAGAGAAATAAAGAAAAAGAGAGAGAGAGAAAAGAGAGAAAGAGAGAGAGAGCGGAGTAAAGAGAGAGAGAAGAGGAGAGAAGAGAGAGATAAGAGAGAGGAGAGCGCGAGAGAGGGAAAAAGAGAAAAAGAGACTGAGAAAAAGAGAGGAGAGAGGAAGGGAGAGAGAAGAAAGAGAAGAGAGAGGGAGAACAGAGATAGAGAGGAGAGAGAGAAAGAGAGGGAAAAAGAGAAAAAGAGAGACTGAGAAAAAGAGAGACAGAGAGAAAAAGAGAGAGAGAGGAGAGAGAGTGAGGGGGAGAGTGAGAGAGAGAGAGGAAAGAGAGAGGGGGAGAGAGAGAAAGAGAGAGAGGGAGATAAAGAGCGAGAGACAGAGAGAGAGAAAGAGAGAGAAAGAGAAAGAGAGAGAAAAAGAGAGAGAGAGGGACAGAGAGAGAGACAGAGAGAGAGAGAGAAGAGAGGAGAGAGCAATGCAGCCTCATTCCGTGAACTGCCCTGATTTTAGAAGTGTGTCCCGTGGCTCATAGCTGATGTCCAGCTCCTCCCCTCAGTGCATAATTAAATGCAATTATAATTATAAATATATAATAATTATAATTTAAAATTAAAAATTAAAAAAAAAAAAATTCTTTACCGGGACTGGGACTAGAACTCGCAAAGTTATGGTTCTTAGGCGAGCGCTCTATCCACTAAACTACTGCCTCGAATGATAGCAATAGGCAGATTTGGTAATCTTGACCTCTGCATTGCAGAGTGAAGTCTCTGGTGACAGCGCGATTCACTTCATTGCTACGTGGAGAGGACACAGTGCGATCGTGTTCTATAGTGCTGCTGCACCTTCATGTAGCAGAGCTGACAGTGTCATGTGGATTACTTCGGACCTGGATGTGTATTTGGTGATTCATAAACTGGTAAAAGAGGGTGTTTTTTGTCTTTTATTCCAAATAAAGTATTTTTTTTACTGTGTGTTTTTCTTTACTTTCACTTTCAGTTTAACCATGGAAGGTGTCTCGGGGAGATGCCTGGCATGATTAAACTCATTATTACCCTGATTGCCACTGCACCAGGGCAATTCGGGATGAGCTGGGTGGAGTCCCGGGACTCTAATGGATGCAGCCATTCCGGGCTGGCTGCTGGTTGATATTGTTAGGCTGGAGGGCTCCCCATACCGTGGCGCTTCCCATCCTGACAATACCAGCCTTCAGCCGTGCGGCTTTATCCTGGCTGGCATCAACTATGGGGGAACCACTTTTTTTTTTTTTTTTTAAATTTTATTATTTATTTATTTTACTGCACAATATAGACCTGCCCGCCGGCGGCTGTTATTGGTTGCAGTGAGACAGCTGTCACTCATCGTGGGTGTGTGTCTGAACGCAACCAATCATGGGTGCCGGTGGGCGGGGAAAGCACGGAATACCTGATCGAATAATGAAGCGGCAGCCATTTTCTAAAGAGGAAAAGACATCGAAGATTTGTGACAGCCGTGCAGCGAGACGCCCGTGATCGGTGAGTAGGAAAGAGAGAGAGATTGTGCTGGGGACGCAGGACGCATGCAGATAGCAACATGTGCACATAGCCTTACTGTGAAAAGCCACGTTTTTGTTGATCAACCGTTCTCGAACATAACTCGAACTTTTAGCAAAAAGCTTGAGTTCGAGCTCGAACACCCCCCAAAATCACTCTAACATGAAATTGACGAACCTCGAGCCTTGAACATCGCTCAACTCTACTCCAGACGCTTTGTTTCTCTAAGTTGCAGAATAGGATACTAATAAAGTGTGGGAGGGGGTAGTTAGTGTTTAGGATTTTGCGGAGGGAGGTCCTCAGAGAAATTAAGAACTTTAAGTCAGAGTCAGGTATATCATATTTTATTTTAATGTCTAAGAATGAGATGAAATCTCTGCCATTGTGTATGTATTTTATTAGTTTTAGGCCTAAAGTATTCCATGTTTCAGGAATGGTCTCATTTGTCATTAAGGCAAGGAATTTTAGGGGGACATTTCTGATTTGTTCAAATTTGGTTAATTTGGATTTTTGCTTGGTAAAATGTTTCCAGATTGATATAGTGGATGCAATTGTAGGGGAGTTTGTGAGAGGTAGTTTAGGGTTCAGGATATGAAGTAGGATAAGGGATTGCAGGGAAGAGTAGTTATTGTGGGATAATTCCAAATCGAGCCATGGGAGGGTGTGAATGTTTAGAATCCAATTTATACTCTGTTTGATGATATTAGTCTTATAGTAAAGATAGACCCAGAGTGCTACCTTAAATTAAATAGTATAAAAACAATTTTTATTGAAATTCATTAAAAATTCAAAATTCCACCTGTGAAAATTATATAACACATACAAATAAAACCAGGACCATAGGAAAGCTCCAATACAGTCAGGACCAGAAATATTTGGACAGTGACACAAGTTTTGTTATTTTAGCTGTTTACAAAAACATGTTCAGAAATACAATTATATATATAATATGGGCTGAAAGTGCACACTCCCAGCTGCAATATGAGAGTTTTCACATCCAAACTGGAGAAAGGGTTTAGGAATCATAGCTCTGTAATGTATAGCCTCCTCTTTTTCAAGGGACCAAAAGTAATTGGACAAGGGACTCTAAGGGCTGCAATTAACTCTGAAGGCATCTCCCTCGTTAACCTGTAATCAATGAAGTAGTTAAAAGGTCTGGGGTTGATTACAGGTGTGTGGTTTTGCATTTGGAAGCTGTTGCTGTGACCAGACAACATGCGGTCTAAGGAACTATCAATTGAGGTGAAGCAGAACATCCTGAGGCTGAAAAAAAAAGAAAAAATCCATCAGAGAGATAGCAGACATGCTTGGAGTAGCAAAATCAACAGTCGGGTACATTCTGAGAAACAAGGAATTGACTGATGAGCTTGGGAACTCAAAAAGGCCTGGGCGTCCACGGATGACAACAGTGGTGGATGATCGCCGCATACTTTCTTTGGTGAAGAAGAACCCGTTCACAACATCAACTGAAGTCCAGAACACTCTCAGTGAAGTAGGTGTATCTGTCTCTAAGTCAACAGTAAAGAGAAGACTCCATGAAAGTAAATACAAAGGGTTCACATCTAGATGCAAACCATTCATCAATTCCAAAAATAGACAGGCCAGAGTTAAATTTGCTGAAAAACACGTCATGAAGCCAGCTCAATTCTGGAAAAGTATTCTATAGACAGATGAGACAAAGATCAACCTGTACCAGAATGATGGGAAGAAAAAAGTTTGGAGAAGAAAGGGAACGGCACATGATCCAAGGCACACCACATCCTCTGTAAAACATGGTGGAGGCAACGTGATGGCATGGGCATGCATGGCTTTCAATGGCACTGGGTCACTTGTGTTTATTGATGACATAACAGCAGACAAGAGTAGCCGGATGAATTCTGAAGTGTACCGAGATATACTTTCAGCCCAGATTCAGCCAAATGCCGCAAAGTTGATCGGACGGCGCTTCATAGTACAGATGGACAATGACCCCAAGCATACAGCCAAAGCTACCCAGGAGTTCATGAGTGCAAAAAAGTGGAACATTCTGCAATGGCCAAGTCAATCACCAGATCTTAACCCAATTGAGCATGCATTTCACTTTCTCAAATCCAGACTTAAGACGGAAAGACCCACAAACAAGCAAGACCTGAAGGCTGCGGCTGTAAAGGCCTGGCAAAGCATTAAGAAGGAGGAAACCCAGCGTTTGGTGATGTCCATGGGTTCCAGACTTAAGGCAGTGATTGCCTCCAAAGGATTCGCAACAAAATATTGAAAATAAAAATATTTTGTTTGGGTTTGGTTTATTTGTCCAATTACTTTTGACCTCCTAAAATGTGGAGTGTTTGTAAAGAAATGTGTACAATTCCTACAATTTCTATCAGATATTTTTGTTCAAACCTTCAAATTAAACGTTACAATCTGCACTTGAATTCTGTTGTAGAGGTTTCATTTCAAATCCAATGTGGTGGCATGCAGAGCCCAACTCGCGAAAATTGTGTCACTGTCCAAATATTTCTGGACCTAACTGTATATCCGCCCAAAGAAACAACACAATTATTCCATAGATAATCGTATTAATAATCCTGCCAAAGGTACAGTATCTAGATGACCCTTACTCTCTCTTTCCTCTACCTGCCAATACAGCTGCAACATGAAGTCACAACACACACTAAATGTAAAAAGGTGCCCCCATTCCTCGGCGGCTTTCCCTCCTAGGATATCCCTAATCTCCCTCGTGATCAAAATGAGGTCTAAGGTCTAATGAGGTCTAAGGGTTATACCATTATTATACCACTAGAAGGTGGCCCGATTCTACGCATCGGGTATTCTAGAATTTACGTATTGTGTAGTTCATGTATGATTTTTGTTATATATATATATATAGAGAGAGATGTTGTTGTCTGTAGTTACCAAGTGTTTGTGTAGGGCGCTGTACATGTTCTGGGTGTTGTCTGGGTGTGACGGGGGGTGAGAGCGGTGTTGTATGTGTGTTGCGTTGTTTGTGGAGCGCTGTGTGTCTGTAGCGTTGTGTGTGTGTTGCGCGGTTTGTGTGTGTGTGGTGTGTTTTGGGGGGAGGTATGTTTTGAGCAATGTGTGTGTTGTGCGGTATGTGCGTATATTTGTGTGTGCCGCGGTGTTTGTGTGTTGGGTATTGTGTGTGTGCAGCGTTGTCTGTGTGTGTGGGTGTCTGTGTAGGGCAGTTGTTTGTGGTTCCCAGTGTGTGTGTGTGTGTGTGGTGTGTTGTGCAGTGCGCGTGTGTGTGTGTGTGTGTGTGTGTGTGTGTGTGTGCATCAGCCTCTCTTCTCTCAGCCTACCTCTCCCAGCCTCCCTCCTCCCAGCCTCCCTCAGCATCAGCCTCCCTCTCCCAGCCTCCCCAGCATCAGCCTCCGCCAGCATCAGCCTCTCTCCTTCCAGCCTCCTCCAGCATCAGCCTCCCTCTCCCAGCCTTCCCCAGGATCAGCCTCTCTCCTCCCAGCCTCCGTCCTCCCAGCCTTCCCCAGCATCAGCTTTCCCCTCCCAGCCTCCCTCAGCATCAGCCTTCCCCAGCATCAGCCTCTCTCCTCCCAGCCTCAGCCTCTCTCCTTCCATCCTCCCCCAGCATCAGCCTCTCTCCTTCCAGCTTCCCTCAGCATCAGCCTCCCCTTCCCAGCCTTCCCCAGGATCAGCCTCTCTCCTCCCAGCCTCCTTCCTCCCAGCCTCCTTCCTCCCAGCCTCCCTCAGCATCAGCCTTCTGCTCCCAGTCTCCCCCAGCATCAGCCTCCCCATGCATCAGCCTCCACCAGCATCAGCCTCTGTCCTTCCAGCCTCTCTCCTTCCAGCCTCCCCCAGCATCAGCCTCCCCTTCCCAGCCTTCCCCAGGATCAGCCTCTCTCCTCCCAGCCTCCTTCCTCCCAGCCTCCCTCTCCCAGCCTCCCTCAGCATCAGCCTTCCGCTCCCAGTCTCCCCCAGCATCAGCCTCCCCAAGCATCAGCCTCCACCAGCATCAGCCTCTCTCCTTCCAGCCTCCCCCAGCATCAGCCTCTCTCCTTCCAGCCTCCCTCAGCATCAGCCTCCCGTTCCCAGCCTTCCCCAGGATCAGCCTCTCTCCTCCCAGCCTCCTTCCTCCCAGCCTCCCTCAGCATCAGCCTTCCCCTCCCAGTCTCCCCCAGCATCAGCCTCCCCAAGCATCAGCCTCCACCTGCATTAGCCTCTCTCCTTCCAGCCTCCCCCAGCATCAGCCTCCCCATGCATCAGCCTCCACCAGCATCAGCCTCTCTCCTTCCAGCCTCCCCCAGCATCAGCCTCCCCTTCCCAGCCTTCCCCAGGATCAGCCTCTCTCCTCCCAGCCTCCTTCCTCCCAGCCTCCCTCTCCCAGCCTCCCTCAGCATCAGCCTTCCGCTCCCAGCCTCCCCAAGCATCAGCCTCCACCAGCATCAGCCTCCCTCGTCCCAGCCTCCCCCTCCCAGCCTCCCCCAGCATCAGCCTCTCTCCTCCCAGCCTTCCCCATGATCAGCCTCTCTGCTCCCAGCCTCCTCCAGCACGCCGTGCTCCTCTGCCGACACTCACACACCCGATCGCATCCACTCACACACACCCGATCGCATCCACTCACACACACCCGATCGCATCCACTCACACACACCCGATCGCATCCACTCACACACACCCGATCGCATCCACTCACACACACCCGATCGCATCCACTCACACACACAGACACTGACGATATCGCACATACGCACTTATACTCACAACATCCGGGGATATCACATGCTTCTGGCCATGTGATCCTCCGGCAGGTCCTGGAAGATCACAACAGCCAGTATCGCCGCCGAGAAGCAAGCGATATCCCAGGATGTTGTGAGTATTTGGATGCGATGTGTGTGTGTGTGTGTGAGTGAGTGTGATCTGATTTGTGTGTGTGTATGTGTGTGCTGTTATGTGTGTGTGCTGTTATGTGTCTGTATTTTCCGGCGCTGCAGGACCTTGATGTGTGGATGCGATGTGATGTGTGTGTGAGGTGTGTGTGAGAGTGAGTGTGAGCCGGTGTACACTGGTAACTATGATACACATCGGGTAACTAAGGGACCTTAGTTACCCGATGTGTATAATGGTTACCAGCGTTCACGGTCTCCGTGAAGATCCCAGCATCGCAAGGTTATGTCTGGCGCTGCTGGGATCCTGACGGAGCCGGTGTAGAAGCAAGCGATATCCCAGCATGTTGTGATGTGTGAGGTGTGTGTGAGAGTGAGTGTGAGAGTGAGTGTGATCTGATGTGTGTGTGTGTACTCACCTGGGAATCGGGGCTCCGTGTCAGTTGGGCCAGAGCGAGCGAGCGTGCATTGCGTGAGGGGGGCGGGGCCTGCAGAGAGCCGGGGCGAGAGGCCAATCCGTGTGGGGGGGCGGGGCCATGGCGAGCCCAGCGGCCAATCAGCTTTGTGTCACCGTAAGGACACAATTTCGGAGCATGACAGACAGACAGACAGACAGACAGAATAAGGCAATTATATATATAGATTATTAGACCTCTCCATGTGGATGTATACAATGGGTCCATTGTATACATCCACATGGAGAGGTGTGTGCTGCTGAATGAGTAGCCCCCTTAACAGCTATTAGGTGATTGGGCCAGTCATCTTTCATTGTCTCCTGATGAACCCTAACTAATTATATGGGGAGAAACGCGTCGAGACTGTGTGAATCTGTATTATTGGGTTGAGGACCATGGAAAGCTCGGATGCCTGTACGTTTTGAAAAAGGATTGCTAAGGGATTAATTTTGACTCAAACATCTCTCAGATAAGTTTATTTTCCCTATCTTTCCTGACTAATAATGGTATAACCCTTAAGCTGGGTTCACACTAAGCGACAGCGACAACGACGTCGCTGTTACGTCACCATTTTCGGTGACGTAACAGCGACCTTGTAAGTCGCTGTTATGATCGCTGCTTAGCTGTCACACACAGCAGAAGCAGCGATCATAACGTCGCTGTGCTACATGTACAGAGAGCAGGGAGCCGCGCTTAGCGCTGGCTCCTTGCTCTCCTAGGTACAGTACACATCGGGTTAATTAACCCGATGTGTGCTGCAGCTACATGTCACAGTGCAGAGAGCAGGGAGCCGCGCGCACTGCTTAGCGCTGGCTCCTTGCTCTCCTTGCTACAGTATACATCGGGTTAATTACCCGATGCGTACTGCAGCCACATGTGCACAGTGCAGGAGCCGGCACTGGCAGCAAGGGCGGAGGCTGGTAACGAAGGTAAATATCGGGTAACCAGGGAAAGGTCTTCCCTTGGTTACCCGATGTTTACGCTGGTTACAGCTTACCGCAGCTGCCAGTGCCGGCTCCTGCTCGCTTCATTTCGTTGCTCTCCCGCTGTCACACACAGCGATGTGTGTGTCACAGCGGGAGAGTGACGACCAAAAAATGAAGCTGGACATTCAGCAACGACCGGCGACCTCACAGCAGGAGCCAGGTCGTTGCTGGATGTCACACACAGCGACAGCGATGGGACGTCTCTGCAACGTCACAGAAAATGGTGACGTAGCAGCGACGTCGTTGTCATTGTCGCTGTGTGTGACATCAGCTTTAGACCTCATTTTGATCACGAGGGAGATTAGGGATATCCTAGGAGGGAAAGCCGCCGAGGAATGGGGGCACCTTTTTACATTTAGGGTGTGTTGTGACTTCATGTTGCAGCTCCATTGGCAGGTAGAGGAAAGAGAGAGTAAGGGTCATCTAGATACTGTACCTTTGGCAGGATTATTAATATGATTATCTATGGAATAATTGTGTTGTTCCTTTGGGCGGATATATTGGAGCTTTCCTATGGTCCTGGTTTTATTTGTATGTGTTATATAATTTTCACAGGTGGAATTTTGAATTTTTAATGAATTTCAATAAAAATTGTTTTTATACTATTTAATTTAAGGTAGCACTCTGGGTCTATATTGAATTACTACCTTTTGCAATAGGTTTTTTCAAGTGGTAAATTAGTCTTATAGTAACATATTATGTTGGGTAAGCTGAACCCACCATCATCACTTCCCCTTGTGTTCTTAAATACCCACATTTCCCCTTGGTGTTTGCTGGTGATATGGTTATATTCCTATACTGTACAGGCCTTGAATGGAAGCAGTCGGCTTGTATTCAACTGAAGGAAGAAACATTGTTGTTTGTTGCTGTACCCTCTCCCAGAGTCATAATGAAGATAAGTTGTTTGTATACTTTCCCCTGTGTGTGTTCCCTGTGTGTTTTTTAGAAGTTAGTGGGGTTGACTAAGCACTCATCCCATCAGTTCCCTACCTAGGGCTCAGTTCAGGGTCAGTTATCCTGTTTGGCGCATAGGTGTGGAACCTATTTAGCATGCTCAGGGAAGCCAGGGACCAGCAGAAGGTTTGGTCAGGTGTCACCATCTCCCCCTTCCATTCCCACATGGTTTCCCTTGCCTCCCTTTTCGCAATTTGCTTGGTATTTCCTCATGCATAGCGTTAAACCACTGCTGCTGATCTTACCTAAGAAACAAGAATCCAGCATGTTTAAATCCGTTATGCCAAAATTAGAGTACTCACGGCACTTCCTAACAGACAAATGTGAACAGGTGCATACTGAACATGAAATAAACTAACAAATAAACAGCTGCAGTCTGAGACGTTAATATATACAGACATTGAATATAGGAACTTGGACATGCATGAGTAAAATTGTAGCATGTTTAGCCCAGGTAGAGACATTATTAGACCGGGACCCAGCATACAAGATACGCATTGATACTGGCTGCTGGGCCCCCATAAAACTGGCCTTTTTCATACTCCGTGTCTAATTTTTACATTACCTTAGCAGTAAGGCAAATCCAAGTTCCTATATTCAATGTCTACAGTATATACCTTAACATCTCAGAGTGCAGCTGTTTATTTGTTAGTTTAAATATTTTATACCATCAAATCCTTCTTTACCCTGACATCTGCCATTGTGAATCTAAATACCAAAACATATTAGATGATTGGCTGGATGCACCCAGATTTGTGGGCCTGGACATTGTTTATCTAGTGTGCATGTATACCTGTAAAATGAATACAGTATGTTCCAGTCAATTATATCTTTAACACTACCTAACCAAGTGGTGACTGACTGTAGTCCTCATCATATGTTCTTAAACATGTTATCATAATGATACAGGGTATTACTACTTACAAAATGTTGTTAATTTTTATCCTGTTTGATCTATTTTCATAAGCACTTGAATATTGATGACCCTTCCACTAAATAGGCCACATTTGACTATTCTGAGATGGACCTCAAAACCCCTGCTAAAAAGCAGAATGAATTAGGTAAGGACACTTAAGGGAGTCCTTCATCCCGATTATTGTTTATCAAGGAAGAACACCAGTCATGTGGTTATGGCTGTAGTTGTTATTCCAGCCCAGTCTCATTGCTGATCAACAGAGGTCCTGGGATTGGCCCCCACTGGTTTAATGCTAAAGGCGTATGCTAAGGACAGGTCAGTAATATTCTAGCCCCAGAAAACTCCACTATACTGCACCGTACAAAAGTCTTAAACAAAATATTATAATACAATGGAAGTATAATTTCGTAATCTAATTTACACTTGCAGACCAGTTTTGCTCTTGAAGAATTCCTATTTGGGAATTTTGGATACTAGAGAAATAAGAGCAGCAATAGCTCGGGAAATGATGAATGTCTTTTTGCTGAAAGCTGTACTGAACGTCCTTGAGTTTAATCAAAACTATTTGTTTTTAGTCAGCTTTGCTGTTGTCTCTTTTACTCTTGTCCACTGATAGCTTGACATTAATGACATCATAAATCAAATGAAGTGGCGGTTTGGGCTTGGTCGCATTTCAAGTGTTTGTTGAGATGTCTTGGTCTATCAGAGCAGCTTGCATGAGGATAGATATCATTTTGGTCTATACAATGTGTTGCTACTAGAATGAAAAAGCCTTGTGAGTATTTAAATGATGTGTTCTTCATTGTGTGAAGCATTTTTCTGCATGCTTTTTGTTGGGTTTTACACACAAATCAAAAGATCTTAGTTTTATTAAAAAGGTTGATGTGATCCATTTAACATTTTTTATTCCTGGTATTGTGAATGATTTCAGTGGCATTATCTAATTGGAGACAAGTCTTATTTTGATAAACAGATCAAAATCAGCAATTGAAGTCTATGTATCAATGAACAAATCGGACATCAATTGATACGAATTGCACGGACGGCCAAAAAGGAGAAGGTGGAGAAAATGATGGTGAAGCTGTAAAGGGAAGTTTTTGTATATCAATTTAATAATGTTTCTCTCTTGTTCTGAATAGGGGAGGGTAATAGAAAAAGAACCATGTGGCTTGATTTTACCTTTTTAGATGGGAGGAGTCTTCAACACCTGACAACACACACGTCCTCGTGATATCACAGTTTACAGCCAATGATAGGGGAAATGAATTTCCTATATAACCTGACCTCATATCCTGTGAGGTCCTCTTTCTCTTTTTTCTCTGGCGTCACAAGGAGCAGCATGGTGACCAACATGTCTGAGTATCATCTCATAAAGGGATAGAATCATAGGGTTAGGTGGGCTGGAACTAGAACTGTGTGAGTGTCTTAGCCACAATGAATGGTAGGTAATTGTGGGTTTATTGTATATAATTTAGTATATGCTTTTCATATTTATTACATGTATTCATATTATATTGTGTATTAATCATAGCCTTGCTAGCAAATAAACTTTTTTGGGATATACCAAGTAGATAGGACAAAGCAGCACAAAGCAGTAATAGTAACAGAGAAATTATACCCTTGAGAATATATATAATATATATATATATAATATATATATATATATATATATATATATATATATATATATATATATATATAATCTGTGATGTGGGAATAGCCAGCCTAGTATTTTCCTCTTGTACAGAAAAGGAGGAATTAGAACCCTTTTAGGGAAGTAAATCAGGATACTCAGACCAAACTTTGATCAAAGTCTGATCCCAAAAATTTGTCAGTATTCTCATACAGTCATATGAAAAAGTTTGGGCACCCCTATTAATCTTAACCTTTTTTTTCTTTATAACAATTTGGGTTTTTGCAACAGCTATTTCAGTTTCATATATCTAATAACTGATGGACTGAGTAATATTTCTGAATTGAAATGAGGTTTATTGTACTAACAGAAAATGTGCAATCTGCATTTAAACTAAATTTGACCGGTGCAAAAGTATGGGCACCCTTATCAATTTCTTGTTTTCAACACTTAACTACTTTTTACTGACTTACTGAAGCACTAAATTGGTTTTGTAACCTCATTGAGCTTTGAACTTCATAGGCATGTGTATTTAATCATGAGAAAAGGCTTTTAAGGTGGCCACTTGCAAGTTGTTCTCCTATTTGAATCTTGAGTGGCATCATGGCCTCCTCAAAACAACTCTCAAATGATCTGAAAACAAAGATTATTCAACATAGTTGTTCAGGGGCAGGATACAAAAAGTTGTCTCAGAGATTTAAACTGTCAGTTTCCACTGTGAGGAACATAGTAAGGAAATTGAAGAACACAGGTACAGTTCTTGTTAAGCCCAGAAGTGGCAGGCCAAGAAAAATATCAGAAAGGCAGAGAAGAAGAATAGTGAGAACAGTCAAGGACAATCCACAGACCACCTCCAAAGACCTGCAGCATCATCTTGCTGCAGATGGTGTCAATGTGCATCGGCCAACAAAACAGCGCACGTTGCACAAGGAGAAGCTGTATGGGAGAGTGATGCAAAAGAAGCCGTTTCTGCAAGCACGCCACAAACAGAGTCGCCTGAGGTATCCAAAAGCACATTTGGACAAGCCAGTTACATTTTGGAAGAAGGTCCTGTGGACTGATGAAACAAAGATTGAGTTGTTTGGTCATACAAAAAGGCCTTATGCATGGAGGCAAAAAAACACAGCATTCCAAGAAAAGCACTTGCTACCAATAGTAAAATTTGGTGGAGGTTCCATCATGCTTTGGGGCTGTGTGGCCAATGCCGGCACCGGGAATCTTGTTAAAGTTGAGGGTCGCATGGATTTAACTCAGTATCAGCAGATTCTTGACAATAATGTGCAAGAATCAGTGACGAAGTTGAAGTTACGCAGGGGATGGATATTTCAGCAAGACAATGATCCAAAACACCGCTCCAAATCTTCTCAGGCATTCATGCAGAGGAACAATTACAATGTTCTGGAATGGCCATCCCAGTCCCCAGCCCTGAATATCATTGAACATCTGTGGGATGATTTGAAGCGTGCTGTCCATGCTCGGCGACCATCAAACTTAACTGAACTGGAATTGTTTTGTAAACAGAAATAGTCAAATATACCTTCATCCAGGATCTAGGAACTCATTAAAAGCTACTGGAAGCGACTAGAGGCTGTGATTTTTGCAAAAGGAGGATCTACAAAATATTAATGTCACCTTTATGTTGAGGTGCCCATACTTTTGCACCGGTCAAATTTAGTTTAAATGCAGATTGCACATTTTCTGTTAGTACAATAAACCTCATTTCAATCCAGAAATATTACTCAGTCCATCAGTTATTAGATATATGAAACTGAAATAGCTGTTGCAAAAACCCAAATTGTTACAAAGAAAAAGGTGAACATTAATAGGGGTGCCCAAACTTTTTCATATGACTGTACATGATAAAAATGTAAATGTAGTGAAAAATGTATGCTTAATGTTAATGTACCGCCCCAGGGCTATGGGGTACTTGGTCCCGGGCCGTATATTTACGGGGATAGTTCACTAGGTGTCCGTTGCCCGGTTCCGCGACCCAGGGGGTACTTGAAGAGTGTTATGTACAGGGGAGTATCTATAAAGTTTCTATTGTGAAGCCACTTGTGGGTTGTGGTTATGGTGATGGAACCACCGCTGCACAGTTTCTTACCGCTGGGGCTGATGTTGGTGGCAGCCTGGATGTTGGGCCCTCCGCAAGTATGGCCGGTGTCCCAAGGGGGTAGGTGATGGAGTTAGGCGCAGAAAGAAGGTAGGCCACACAAGGGATTGCAGTGTAACTGGGTTCTTTACTCACGGCAGTTTGATAACTGGTTCCCGGAAGAAGGTTGGTGTTCACCACTGGTTCCCTTAGTCCTAGTGCCGGTTAAGTGACCTGGTGGCTTCTTTCCCCTGCATTTTTCTCAAGTTGGTGGGTCCCTGTGGCTTGGAGCGTCTGGGGTCCCCTCCAAGTTGTCTCTTAGTCTTGAGTCCGTACAGCGGCAGTTTGAACCCTCTAGGGTTTGTGTTCTGTTCCAGTCCCTTGTTCTGCCATCCTTGCTTGTGCCCCCGGACTTTACGTTCAGTGAGGTCCTGGATGGTCCCCTTACTGTGCAGATTTTATCAGGTCTGCCTGGAGCGTTTTCCTGACCTAGGGCACTGTACCCCATTGGTGCTATAATTCCGGGAGTACTCCACCGGCAACCATATGCCTGGGCCCTCAGGTCACCGTCACACACTCCCGTCAGTGTGGACCGTCGGTCTCCTCTCACTTCCACTTACTCTCTTGACTCTACTGACTCTACTGACTCTACTGACTCTACTGACTCTACTGACTGTCTGCCCCCTCCCACCTGGTTGTAATCTAGTGGACTGGATCGGCTCCCACCACTGGCTGGCAATCCATTGGGTCCAATTCTTGTCTGTCACCAGTCCTTGGGGATGGGGAAAAACTAGGATTATAGTATGTTTTGGTCTTACCGGCACTGGTCTTCCAGGTTCCTGGGGGTAGGCTCTGCATCTTTGATGGGATGCAGTACCTTGTAGCTCCTGATAGCTTCAGGGGCGCTACATTCCCCCTTGGTTAATTCCAGCACGTTCTCGGGCTGATAAAGCGACGCAGGTTAACACTTTTAATTTTCCATTTTTCAAACATGAACAGTCTTCCCGCGCAGGGGAGGCATTTCCTTTAATGTTGCTAACTGGAGTACCCTTCCCATCACCCACCACCCAAAGATCCTGGTCCCAAAACCCCTAGGGGGTATGTCACCAGTTTCCATGGTGACTGGGTCTTGCCCACCTCTGCTATAGACCCTTTGTTACGGTTCGGGGTTTTGCCTCGAACCGGTCTAGTATCGCCACTGACTCCCACATTGGGGTCGGTTAACTCTGCAGAGCCATCTGGCCATCGCTTGAGGCATCAGGTGGCTAGAGTTTTGTACAATCCTGAGCCTAAGTGCTCATGCAGCCACACTGAGCATGTACGTGATATCATTGATTACAAGGCGGCCACTGATTGGTCATCAGTGACATCACTGATCAAGTGGCAGCCACTGATTGGTTATCATGACTTCATCAATGATGTGGCAGCCCCTGTATGGCTGCAGCCGACGCCATTACCCCATGCCATGTGGCCTGAGCAAGGGAGGTGGCTATAAAAGGTCTGTAGCTCCACCCATCGGGGCGCGAGCATCATTCTGCATGCTGAAAGCAAAGGATGCTTTCCCTTCTGTCAAGAGTGAGTGGGTTCCAGCGCCATTTTAGTCTGCAGTACCTGTGACAGACTTGGATATATGTGCCAGTGTGAATCTGAATTTAGGGCAGGTGCCAGTTCCAGGTATTAATATCTGGGTACAAGCTGTGTCTTGGCACGGTGAGGGATTACCGTCCTTCTGGACAGACGTGTCCCCTATGCACGTGACCAGTCTGCAGTGTCAGTAGCAGACTTGTTTGTGTATGTGCCAGCCCTGGGTACCCAGTGATGCTAAACTGGGTGGCCTTCACGGTCTGACGTGCCCCTGTACTCACGTGACCGGCTCAGTGGTTATGTTCTAGGTTTCCCAGTGATGCTAACTGGGTAGCCTTCACGGTCTGACGTGCCCGTTCGCATGTGACTGGCTCAGTGGTTACATTCCAGGTTTCCCAGTGACGCTAACTGGGTTACCTTTTGGTTTGTCGTGTCCCTACGTAACCGTTATCTGTTGCGTTTCCTTTGGTTTTGACATGTCTCTACACATGTAACCATTACTTGTGCACCTGTGAGGTTAACAGGAACATGCTACACGTAGGAGTGTGCCCTTACAACATCTCCTTCATTTCCTTTGTGGTCTCCTGCGTTGCTCTATTTCGTCCTCCTGTCCTTAGTGGCTTTAATACCTGTCCGGCAATCTTGGGGCGACGATTGAGATCATATTATTTTATATTCAATCGTCCCCTCTGAAGCAGCCTTCCTGTGACCTTTTCCTCTCCTTGCTGATGGTGTCAATGAGGGTCCTTTTTACAAGGTTGTACTCTGGTATTAGGCACAACTGGTGCAACTTATTTAAAACTTATTTAAAAATAAAAAGTTTTAATGCTGCCAGTCCTGCAGTCTTGGTCCATTTTTATCAACCCATTATTGAAGCCAGGTTAACTCAACATTCTTTACGCATTGTCAACATTTTACAGTTTACAATTCTATATGTACATGAGGACACAGTCTTATTCATTTTCCTGTTAATACTTATTCTCTGTATCTAAGTGGGGGCTGACTAAAGTTGCAACGACTGGATCTACGTAGCTCTTGTGTCTCAGCTGATCCCTGTTGTGTGCTGGTGTCTAATGCAGGTGTCTCGCTACTGTTTGTAGGTAGACTAGGTAATTGTCTGCGTCTTCTTGTTGAACTGATAGATTCACTGTCTGTAGATTCTTCTGGAACTTGAACTTGTTATTCCACTGGTTGTGGGAACGTTATGACGGGCACTATATCTCCATTATACTGAGGCCAATTCTTTGGTTCGGGGCATCTCTTCAAATGATCCCTTGAGACTGTTGATGAAGCTTTTCCTTTGTCTTTGCTAATTAAGCATGTCTTCTTATTGTCAGAGTTGGAAGGTAGCACAATGTAGGGTTCTGCTTCCCACTGATTGTCAAGTTTATGAACCTTCCTTTTTCTCTTTAGAACGATTTCTCCTGGTGTTAAAAAAACAGCTTGTGCGTACTTATTGTAGTCCTTCTATTTTTCTCGACTTTGATACAAACTTTTTTCGACACATTCTTGTATTTTTTTTATACTCTGTTTGACGATTAGAGTCCCAATCAGCATCTGATAAATCCATTTCTGGCATGACAACTCCCATTTCAAGATCAACTGGCAATCTTCCAGCTCTCATTAGATATGCTGGCATGCAGTTTGTGGAACTCAAAGGAATGTTATTGCACCTGTCCACTGTTATGATTCCGTGACCAAGGAGGATCAGAAAAAAGGACAAAAACTCGGAAACTCAAAAAAATAACCAGAGTGGCTGGAACCTTAACTGACTGCAGACCTAATACTGCCACACAACTAGGAGTAGCCGTAGGGAGTGCATACGATGACCTGGTCGCCTCGACACAGCCAGAGAACTAAATATTCTTACAGAGAAAAATATTAGAAAAGCTAAGCTGCCTCAGAGCAGTCCTCAAAGATATAATTAGCCCCCCACATGTAAAGACTAGGGTGATATAGGAAAACACAATACGTAGCTAGAGAATAGATTCAGCAAAGATGAGGCCCAAACTATCTACATAGGAAAGGATAGGAAAGAGCACCGACTGCAGCTGTAAAAACCCTAGTAAATACCAGCATTCTTGATATGAAAAAATATTGAGCCTACACAGGCTCTCCTCACTATATCAGTACTCTGATGTTACTGGGATCCAAGAAAAACACTGATATAGAGGAGGGACTTAATTTAGTACCAAGCATGACAAAACACAATATATTGCAGAACATGGAGCAAGGTACACTGATACTCCCGGCAGGGAATGATCAAACTCCACCAAGAACTCCACACAGGCAAAATAACAAGAAAGTGAAAACCATAAGCAGAGGTACAAAGACCAACTTCTTTGAGAAGAGTTCTGGTAGACAGAGAAAAGGGCTGGTTTCAGAATTTCTTTAGCACACAGGAGATACATTGAGCACTAGCAAGGAACAGGAGGAAACTACTCAGTTTTATAGGCCCAATCCGAATGGCCTGATTGCCAATCCTCCTCAGCTGTCTGTTTCCCATTCAGCAAGTCAACTGCACTACCAGCACTGACCACAAGAGGCAGCCCCAAACTGGAATCTAATTCAAATGTATTCACAACAGTACCCCCCCCACTGAGGAGGGGGTCACCAAACCCTCACCAGAACCCCCGGGCTTGTCAGGATGGGCTCGATGAAAAGCACGGATCAAATGATCAGCATGTATGTCGGAACCACCCAAGAATTATCCTCCTGACCATAACCTTTCCACTTGACCAGGTAGTGGTTCTTCTGTCTGGTAATATGGGAATCCAAAATCTTCTCCACTACATATTCCAGATCCCCTTCGACCAACACAGGATTGGTAGGTGCAGCCATGGGCACTACCGGTTCAACATAGTTTTTCAACAAAGACTTATGAAAGACATTGTGAATCTTGAAAGTCTCTGGGAGAGCCAAACGGAAAGAAACAGGATTAATTATCTCCAAAATCTTATAAGGTCCAATAAACCTTGGCTTAAATTTCGGAGAAGAAACTTTCATAGGAACATGTCTGGAAGACAACCAGACCAAGTCCCCTACCTTAAACTGGGAACCCACAGTCCTATGCCAGTTGGCAAACCATTGGGCATTTTCCTGGGAGTGGGACAATTTATCCACCACTTGATCCCAAATTTTCTACATTTTCTCTACTGCAGAACTAACACCCAGGCAGGCTGAGCCTCGATCTGCCCCGAAGAAAACCGAGGATGAAACCCAAAATTGCAAAAGAAAGGAGACATCAAAGTAGCCGAACTAGCGCTATGATTAAGAGCAACCTCAGCCAAAGACAAAAAAGAAACCCAGTCATCCTGATCAGCCGACACAAAACATCTCAAATAGGTTTCCAAAGTCTGATTTGTCCTCTCAGTCTGTCCATTGGTCTGAGGATGAAGCGCAGAGGAGAAGGACAACTCAATTACCAGACTAGAGCAAAAAGCTCTCCAAAATCTAGACACACACTGGACTCCCCTGTCGGATACAACGTTCTCAGGAATACCATGCAAACGAACCACTTGACGAAGAAACAAAGGCACCAACTCTGAAGCTGATGGCAACTTAAGGCTCTGTCACACACAGAGATAAATCTGTGGCAGATCTGTGGTAGATCTGTGGTTGCAGTGAAATTGTGGACAATCAGTGCCAGGTTTGTGGCTGTGTACAAATGGAACAATATGTCCATGATTTCACTGCAACCACAGATCTGCCAAATATTTATCTCTGTGTGTGACAGGGCCTTTAGGCAGTGGCACCAAACGAATCATTTTGGAAAATCTATCACAGATTACCCAAATAATCGTCATCCCCTGAGAAATAGGGAGATACGAAATAAAATCCATTGAGATGCGAGTCCATGGTCTGTTGGGCACCGGCAATGGTAATAAAAGGCCACTAGAACGAGAACAACATGGCTTGGATCTTGAACAGATCCCACAAGATTGCACAAACTCCTCACATCACGAGATAGAGAAGGCCACCAAAAGGACCTACTCACCAAATGCCTAGTGCCAAAAATCCCAGGATGACCAACCAACACAGAACAATGAATTTCAGACATCACTTTACTCCTTCATTGTTCAGGAACATACAATTTTCCCACAGAATATCTTTCAGGTTTGTTCTCCTGAAATTCCTCAAGGGCAAGTCTCAAATAAGGTGAAATTGCGGAGAGAATCACTCTCTCATGCAGGATGGTAGCAGGCTCGGTCACATCCAGAGAATTAGCAAATAAACTCCAAGAAAGGGCATCCGCCTTAATATTCTTAGTGCCCGGAATATAAGAGACAACAAAATTAAAACGTGTGAAAAACAAGGCCCATCTAGCCTGCCTGGGATTCAACCTCCTGGCAGATTCCAAATAGATCAAATTCTTATGATCAGTGAGTACAACAATTTGATGTCTCGCCCCCTCCAGCAAATGTTGCCATTCTTCAAAGGCCCGCTTCATAGCCAACAATTCCCGATTCCCCACATCATAATTTCGTTCTGGTGGTGAAAATTTCTGGGAAAAGAAAGCACAGGGTCTAATTTTAGAGGTCACAGGGTCTCTTTGAGACAAGACAGCCTAAGCTCCGATCTCCGATGCATCGATCAACACCTGAAATGGAATAGACACATCAAGTTGCCGCAAGACTGGAGCAGAAGTAAACCTCCATTCAAGATCCTGAAAAGCCAAGACTGCCTCTGGAGACCAATTCACAACATGAACTCCCTTTTCTGGTCAAATCAGTCAATGGCTTGACAATACTGGAGAAATTGCCAATGAATTTACGATAGAAATTAGCGAAACCCAAAAAATTCTGAAGGGCTTTCAAAGAAGTAGGCTGAACCCAATCATGAATGGCCTGGACCTTGACCAGGTCTATCTCAATAGAAGATGAGGACAAAATAACGCCCAAAAAGAGATCTTTTGTACGCCAAAAAGACATTTCGATCCCTTGACATATAACGCATTGTCCCTGAGAACCTGAAACACTGTCCAAACCTGTTCAACATGAGAATCCCAGTTGTCAGAAAAAATCAAAATGTCATCCAAATAGACAATCAAAAACTTGTCAACAAACTCCCAGAAAATATCGTTAATGAAAGATTGGAAGGCGGAAGGGGCCTTAGTGAGCCCAAAGGTCATCACTAACTACTCAAAATGCCCCTCAGGGGTATTAAACGCCTTCTTCCATTCATCACCCTGCTTAATGCGAATGAGATTATACCCTCCCCGAAGATTGAGCTTAATAAACCAACTAGCACCCTTCACTCTGGAAAACAGGTCAGAAATTAGAGGCAATGGGTACTGATATTTAACCGTAATTTTATTAAGGACATGATAGTCAATGCAGGGCTGCAATGAGCTATCCTTCTTGGCCACAAAGAAAAAACCGGCACCCAACGGTGAAGATGACGGCCTGATGTGACCCTTCTCCAAAGACTCCTTAATAAAAGTCTGCATAGCAACAAGTGTTGATCCACCCCCCTAGTGTTCGAGCTAGGTTCGATTCATCGAACGGCGGCTCAGTTCGTCGAACGTTCGATGAACACCTTCGAACCCCATTGAAAACAATGGCAGGCAAACACAAACAAATACAAACACATAGAAAACACCTTCTAAGGTGTCCAAAAGGTGACGAACAACTTACAAGACACCACAAACACATGGAAAAGTGACAAGGACATATACTCATACGAAAACAAAAGAGCTGGGCGAGTAAAAGGAGGAGGATACACAGATATAGGAGTATCTGTAAGTGAACATCGATGCCATTACTGTGCAACTTGAGCCTTGCTCATTTTGCGCTTCCAATCTGGATAAATTGTCTGAGCTCGCCACTTATGCCTTGAGGATTGTGTTGTGTCCTGCAGCCAGCGTTCTCTCGGAACGTGTCTTCAGTGCTGCTGGGGGTGTGCTGACAGATAAGCGCACGCTTCTGTCCAGTGACAATGCGGACAGACTAACGTTCATCAAGATGAACAAATCATGGATCCGCAAGGACTTTTCTACCCCTGTGTCATCCTGGGGAGAGTAAAGGCTTGTGGATTTTTGATAGTGCTTCATGCAAATCAATATTTTAAGTTTGCAAATGTGGGACAACTGATGCCAGTGAAATGGTGTGTGTGGCCCAATTTTTGGAAAAGAGGGAGACTGTGGTTGGAGTTCCCTTTTTTTGAAAAATGAACCAAGATGAAGAAGTCATAGATCAGAGAGGACTTTTCTACCTGTGGTTGGAGTCCCCTGCTGTTCTTTACATGATTTAGAAGGGCATGACATGACTAAGAGGTTGACTTTCAGGATCTGCAAGCTGTTGGCTACACAAATGCTGCCTTTCCACCCAGTGGACACAGAGGATTTTGGAGACCTTATGCCCATCGTAGTGCCCCAAGAGCAGATGCCCAGTCGCCACTCCTTCTCCAAGAAAGGCGTGCCTGCGCTACACCAGCATATCGCACACAACATCACCGCTTCCTTGAGAAACTCTGTGTGTGACAAGGTGCATTTCACCACAGTTACTGGGACCAGTAAGCATGGACAGGGGCGTTACATGTCGCTGATTGGGCACTGGGTAACTATGGTGAGAGATGGAGAAGAGTCTGCTTAACAAGTCTTTCCGTCCCCATGAGTTGTGTGTCAATCCTTCCTCTGTATGTAAAAGTTCCTCCATTGCTTCTGCCTCCTCAACCTCCGCTCAAAACCTGTCTGGTAAGGCCACCGGCCTTGTAACTGTGCACATGGAATCCCGCACACCTCCTTACTATGCTGGCAGCAGAGCTCAATGCCATCAGGCGGTCAAATCTTTACTTTGAAATTTATGGGAAATGTGAGTCATACCGCTGAGGAGTTGTGGACGGTTAACTCTGGAAACCGAGTTTCATCAATGGTTGTCTCCACTCAACCAGCAGCCAGGGAAGGCCGTGTGCGACAATGATGCAAACCTGGGTACGGCCCTTCGCCGTGACAATGTTGCACACGTGCCTCGTATGGCTCACGTGTTCAACCTGGTTATCCAGCAATTTTTAAACCCCTATCCCGGCCTACATGGCCTTCTGCAGAGGGCATGCTCGCTATGTGCTCACTTCCACCATTCACACCCCGCAGTTGAACAACTTGCATTGCTCCAAAAGTCTTTCGGTCTGCCGCTTCACCGCCTAAAATGCGATGTGTCCACACGCAGGAATTTGAATCTGCACATGTTGCAGCGTCTGTGGCAGCACCAGTGAACCCTGCTGCAATATGTTATGACGTATAGCCTGGGCTAACGAGATCCAGAGGTGGGGAAGATCACGCTGCTGGAGTGGTCTCAGATGAAGGACCTATGCATCCTTCTTAACAGTTTACAAATGGCGACGAAGATGTTTAGCGCTGACAATGCCATTATCAGCATGACAATTCTGGTCATCTACATGCTGGAGCACACTGTAAACAGTATTCAGAGTCAGGTGGTGGGACAAGAGGAAGGGGAGGAAGTACAGGATGAGTCATATGCGGAAGGGATAACAAGATCTATAAGGTCCAGATGGTTATCAGCACCACGGCGGCAGGCATGGGACGGCGGGGGAGAGGGATTAACAAGGGCCATAGTAGCAGCCAAACTGTTGATGAATATGCAGGAGCCCAGGAAGAAATGAAGGACGAACTGGCGATGGGCATGGAAGACTCAGTAGATGAGGGAGAGCTTGATCACATTTCTGTTGTGCGAGGTTGGGGGGGGAGGGCAGAGGAAGGAAGCATGATTCTCACCTCGCCGCCACCAACACACCAAGGACTTAGTCCTCCTGGATGCGCAAGACACATGAGCACCTTCTTGCTGCACTACCTACAATATGACCCTCGGATTGTCACAATTCGAAGTAATGCTGACTACTGGGTTGCCACACTGTTAGATCCCCAGTACAAGACAAAATTTGGTGAAATAAGTACTGCCATAGAAAGGGACGCACGTATGCAGGAGTATCAGCAGAAGCTGGTACGCAATCTTAGATCTGCTTTTCCACTAAACACCAGTGCTGCACAGAGGGAATCTCAACACTTTGTCATGGCTAGGACTAAATGGTCTTTTACTTGTCCACATCTGAGGGACCGAGGGCTTGCTGCTGTGCTGAGACGGCGTTGAGTAGGGTGTTCCTGCAGAGCTGCAAATTTGGTCATGTACAAAATAAGTGGAAAAAGGACAGATGCTGGTGGAAAGGGGAACCGGTGTGTTGGAAAGGGTAAAAAAGTTTGTGTCCTTGGGGTTGGTGGTTAAGCAACAGTAACATCTGCTAAAGAAACACCATCTGTTACGGGGGGACTGGCAGATTTGGATAAGGTGGTCTATATCCCAATCGCCAGTCGGGGTCCACCATGCTCCCAGATGGAAAAGGAGATGCTGGCAACCCGAAGGTTAGGCGGAGGATACAGAGCTGGGTGGCTCTCAAATTAATAGTAGCCTGAACCGAATTAGATGACACACAGATATGGAGACTGTGAACCCTGTTAGCGTCACAGGGTCCACACACCCAGCCCAGGAACTCCCTGTTAACAACTCAGGGGCCATTGGGTACGCTGTCCGTGTGCGTAGGGGGCACACCTGTGGACAGCAGGTGTAGCAGCAGCAGCAGCCCAGTTAATGCCACTGTGTTGGACTAACAGGACTGGTAGAACAGGTGCTGGTCGTAACCGTTCTGCATTACCAAGTGTGGTGGCATCCTGCACCGACACCCTATCCCTGCCTACCTCTGGCCTCAAGCCACAATGGGTTCAACACATGGAGGTGTGCTCTGTCTGAGCATAATAGAAGACTGCACACCTCCTTGTTGTCTACAGCCCCTTTTATAACTTGGGTCCGCCCCAACCCAGGGTGGACCACAGTGCACCTCCAGGAGCCAATAGCAGAGTGCCACATCATCAGTGACATAACCAGCGGCCTATCCGGAACCGCCACTTCAATGATGACCTCATGGCAGCCACGCCACAAACACCTCACCAGTCATCGTCTGATGAACAATGATGAGGTGCCAAATCATAGAAGTGGGCCTCTGCAAGCCAGTCCAGAGTGGCCACATCATCAGGACACCTGATGCCCTGTGACCTATCAGGGCCTGACACCTCACGGACATGACCAGTGAGGTCCTTACCGGACCTAGCCTCTGATGCACTAAATGCTCAGTAGGCACAATACAGGACTTAGACACGGAGTCCAAGTACCTGTGCAAAGAGGCTTTTTGCATTAAGTGTGGGAGCATGCTCAGTAGCATGAACTGAGGACTTAGCCTCAGGCATGGCACAGTCATGCTGAGCATGCTCAGTAGGCGAAACACTGGACTTAGGCTGTGTCTGGGGTAAATCGGCACACGCATGCGCAGTAGCTGTCTTTCCACACTTACACGTGGAGGAGGAAGCAGCCAGCTGGACGACCCGAGCCATGGCCAAAAATGTCAGCTGACGCCTGGGCGCAACTGGAACCGCAGCAGGCTGCTTGCATCTACGGCGGCACCGATTCGTAACACCAACTACCAGCCAAAATATGAGGTGCACTTCTTGCCATGGATAATCTGATATGATACCTTTTTTCACGGACACGACCATCGCTACAAATGTAGATGAGGCACCAAAAGAGCAGGTGCTTCAATGGATCTCAAGTGCTCCATCAAGTGGCCTCTCCTCCACCTCAACTTCAATATCCAAAATACTCCATTCCTCTGTGGTGTCAACTAAATCTCACTTGCTTCCTAACAGCTCTCAAGTTTCCACCAGCCCTGCTGAGTATGGGGTAACAGAGATGGTTGAGTCTGCAGAGCTGTTCAGTCACACTATAGCCTGGGAATCAGAGGTCTGCTCCAAAGCTGAAGTGAGTCCAGACAAGGAAATGATCTCCACTGATGGCCAGAAGCTTTGTGAGTTGGATCCAGGCCCCGATGAAGAAGGTTCTGAGCATAATGTACACCCTCATTCCCAAACTATAAATCCTCCTGGTGGAGACAATGGGGAACATGCTAATGAGACTCAGATACCTGATTGGAACGACAACTTTACTATTCGGTCAGGGCAGAAAGAGGTTTACTTGGAGGAGTCAGGATGAGGGGAGTGAAAACACACAGGGTGATGATGAGGTTGGAGACCACACTTACTATCAAACCACAGTCAGCCAGTCGATGAGGTCAGCAGAGGAGGTGGAGGAGGATGCTACTGACAACGAGGTTAGGTTGCGTTTTCCTGGCCAGAGACAAAGTACTGGAAGCACGTCAACAACTGAATCCTCAGCCACAACTCTGCCTCTGAGCAGAAGTCGTGGTGGCTCTGCAGGTCGCATGGGCTGTAAGCCTTGCCTAGCCTGGGGCTTTTTTTACATCACAAAAGATCACCCAAGTCATGTAATCTTTAAGATTTGTCACCAATCTCTAAGTAAAAGCCAAAAACTCACTACTTTGAGTACTTCGTCCATGAACTGTCACATGGATATGAAGTGATAGCGTGAGGGTGTATTGATGAGCTTTATCCACTGTGAATGCAACATGCTTATTTGTCGTTCATTGTATGCATTGTTGCAGACTACATACAAGGGGCTGCCGTTTTTTTGCATCTGCCTTTGACTGTTTGGTCACTATAGCAATAGCAAAACGGTCTTCGGCTGTGAACTTGGAGACCGGAGGAGGTGCTGTCTGTGAAGTGAAGGAAAAGCTAAAGGTGTGCGTTACAGCAAGGACCCACAGCGGAAACAGTTCGGTGGATTGTGAGGAGACTCGTGTTGGAGTTTGGTGAGAAGGACCGTAACGCCTGTGAGCAGCATCCTGTGCCGGAGACCGACATTCTTCTGGTGCTGTCTATACTGTTTACCGTGAGAGGATCGTAAACTCTGTATTTATGGAAACTGGACACCAGAGTACCCGGGTACGGTAGGCTGGGCCCAGACAGTAATCCGTGCACGCAACACTTTGTTTTGTTAACAAAACACATATCTGTTCTGCTTAGGCCGACTATATAGACAATAAGACTTGCTGCCTCTGCTCTGTCAATTTGTCAGTTACAGTTAAAATCCTAGAGGGACAGCAACACGTTTGCATTGACTGTTGCTTTACAAAATTTTTAGGACTGTGTTACTGAGCTGTGTTTTTTGACTTACCACTGTTATCATCTGCCTTATCTGTGAGACTTCAGCTAACAAGGGTCACAGATTGGCGGGACTACCTGCAGCTAAAAATTGCTTAGCAGAAATGGAGAGGTGGTGTACAATGTAGAGTTGGTCTAGCTTTTTTGACAGCTGAAGAACCAACACTGAATATCACAGACAATGAAACTATGCCCCTTAAAGTGTCAGCAGTTTTTGCAATTAAAATTGCAAAGCAAAAATGGACAGGTGTGTAGAATGCACAGGTGCTGTAGCTAGGTTGTCAGCAGAGGAAGCCTCACTTTCTATCCCTGCCAATGAAACAATGCCCCAAGTAATTGTCTGAGCTGATGCTGTGATATAAACCCCTGCACAGCGCTGGCACAGACCTGCCTAGCAAAAATGGTTATGAACGGCTGTAATGTAGCCCTGAAAAGGGCTGAAATTACAAGTAGTCCCTAATCACTAAAGCAATGTGTAGATTGCACTGTATGTCTATAGCACACACAGCAGCAGCAGTGGGAGTGGGAGCGGTGACTGTCACCCACCCACAGCAGAGAGATAATGGCGGTGATGGGGAAAATGGCCGGGTCTTATAGGGCAAAGACATGTGACATGCACAGCCTATGACACATGCCCTTGCTTGTTTGGTTAAAATCCACTTTGCTGTGTGTGTGTCTGTGATTGGCTGACAGCCTGGCCCGCCCCACTGTATGCGCAGTTAGGAAAAAAAAATGGTGATCGCCATTCTTTTAGCACTCAGCAGCAGCACTGATCTAAACCCCGTCCCCTCCACACACTATACGCTGAATTTTGATAATATTATGATTCATAGTGAATCCCAGTATTACAATGAAGAGCCAGCTAGTAACTAGCTACGGTTTTTGGTGATCAAACCGTTATCGAACGTAACTCGAACGGCCGAATTTGAAGCAAATCGTTCGAGTTCGTCGAACGACTCAAACACTGACCAAAATCACTCGAATTTGAAATTGGCGAACCGTTCGAATCGAACATCGCTCAACTCTAATAGCAACATGTTCAGGTACAGATAAATTGAAAAGCCGTCCCTAGGGAAATTTAAATCCAGGAATTAGTTCAATAGCGCAATCATAGTCCCTATGCGGAGGCAAGGACGCAGCCTCAGTCTCATCCATGAAATCCGTCAAATAGTCAGGGACCTCCTGTCTCTGAGAATGAAATAGACAAAACAGGAGTATCACTATGCACACATTACCAGCCCCAACTAGTCACAGACAAGGATGTCCAATCCAGAACTGGATTATGGGTTTGCAACCAAGGGAATCCCAGTACCAAAATGTCTTGCAAATTAGGCAAGACCAAAAACTTACAAACCTCCTGATGGTCAGGTGCGACCCGCATCGTCACTTGGGTCCAATAGGTACAAAACTTGAGCTTATTGTCAGCTAAAGGAGTAGCATCAATACCCCTCAAAGGGATAGGAGCATGTAAAGGTACCATAGGGAAACCACAACGCTTAGCAAACCCAAAATCCATCAAGTTCAGGGCAGCTCCTTAATCAATAAAAGCCATAGAAGAAAATGACGACAGGGAACAGATCAAAGAACCCGAATAAAAGAAACTTATGCTGTATACCTCCCAAAGTAAACGAATGGGCAAATCATTTCTTGCGCTTAGGGCAGACAGAAATAGTATGAGAGGCGTCTCCACAGAAGAAACATAGCTTATTACGCCATTTAAAACCCTGCCGTTGCGCACTAGAAAGGACCCTATCACACTGCATAGGCTCTGGAGACTGCTCTGAGAGTGACACCTCTGCTCGCATTGCTTTACATTCACGTAAATGTCTATCAATCTGAATGGCCAATGACATAGAGGCATCATGACTAGAGGGGACAGGAAAGCCCAACCATAACATCCTTTACAGGCTCTACCAACCCCTTCCGAAAGAGAGCCGCAAGAGCCGCATCATTCCACTCAGTAAGGACCGCCCACATACGAAACTTCTGACAATAAATCTCTGCAGGTTCCTGACCCTGGAAGAAAGCAAATAAAGTTTTCTCGACTTGATCAATAGTATTAGGTTCATCATATAACAACCCCAGAGCCTGAAGAAAAAATCAACATCAGTAAGACCAACTTATCTGAGAGGAGTTCTGGTAGACACAGAGAAAAGTGCTGGTTTCAGAATATCCTTAGCACACAGGAGATATATTGAGCACCGGCAAGGAACAGGAGGAAACTAATCAGTTATATAGCCCCAATTCGAATGGCCTGATTGCCAATCCTCCTCAGCTGTCTGTTTCCCATTCAGCAAGTCAACTGCACTACCAGCACTGACCACAAGAGGGAACCCCAAACTGGAATCTAATTCAAATGTATTCACAACAGTCCACTAAATCAGGCAGCTTTTTTTGGCCACATGTTCTTTTCTTCTAATTGCAGTATTTTCAACAAATTGATGACTAGATGATTCATCTTCTCACACATACCATTAGTTTGTGGGTGGTAAGGTGTAGTGCGAATCTTTTTACAACCATACAGGTTACAGAATTTGGATTCTTATCACTGTCATCAGTTTCGACTACAATCAATCCTTGGCCCTTTAACTCTACCCTCCCCACTTTTATGGTTACTTCCTTAAACCCAATCTGAGTCACTGGTAATCCATTAACAGCATAAATAGTGAGGCCCAAGTCCGGCCGGGTGAGTTCAGCATCTGACCAGAAACTCTTATAGAGTACATATGGGATGGTTGTTACCTGCGAGCTGGAGTCCAACAATTCAGAGGTGGGATTTCCGTCCAGGGTGATGAACAGAAATAGTCGTCCTCCCACATACCGGTGATGCAAGTCAGATGGGCCTTGTCGTTCTATTCCTGGAGGTTGGCCCTTGACCCCAGGGATTGCCGGTTTAAAGGACACACTCGTGCAAAATGGCCGGCCTTGCTGCAATGATGGCAGATGGGTTGTCCAGACGAATCATAGCGATCGCTGCTCCTCCCTCGGAACAATGGGATCCTCCTTCCTCTCATCCATGGGACGTTCTCAGAGCAGTCGGCTAGCTGGATCTTCTCTGCCGGCTTGGTTTCTGGCTAAAGCTTCATCACTTTTAGGATCATGGCCACATCCTTGCTCAGCTGTTGCACTTGGGAACACAAGTCATTTGGAGCATCAGGGGGCGCTGCCTGTCTGTTAGCTTCTACCATGGTTAAGGAAAATTGTTCCACTCACAAGGGTGAGGTACTTGCTTGCCAGGACTGGGGGGCAGAGTCTGTGGTTGCAGGGCTTTTATGGCCCAGTCCTTCAGAACAGCAAAGTCCACATTCGGGTGTTCCAGGGCCCACAGGCGCAGCTCATTGTGTTCCTCCACTAATTGTAACCCCTGCAGGAACTGCTCAATCATCTTGTTTCCTTCTGGATTGCTGATGGGGTCTGCTCGATTCAGGTTCCGCAGTGCTGCTGGTAGCCTTAGGGCATAGTCTCTAAAACTGTCCTGGGACCGCTGCTTGTAACTGTAAAATCCTATTCTCCCCTCTGCCTCTGTACGGGTTTCAAAAACAATTTTGGGCTTTTGAAAGGTGGTGTTCACTGATCCCTGGTCGTCATTTGACCAGGTCTCTACTAGAGATGAGCGAAGTCTCCCTTTTTTTCCAAAAATTGGGCCACACACACACCCACCACTTCAGTGGCAGCACTTGTGCCCCAGTTGTACACTTCACAGCTAGATTTTCATCAAGCACATTCAAAAATACGCCATTCTTAACCGTCCCCAGGATGATACCGGGGTAGGTAGATAAAGTCTTTGCTGAACCATGACTTGTTCATCTTGGATCATTTTTAAAAACAATGTAAGCAAGGGTTACTCCAAGCGGAGTCTCCCTTTTTTCCAAAAATTGGGCCCCACAGACACACCCACCCCTTCAGTGGCAGCAGTTGTGCCCCAGTTGTACACTTCACAGCTAGAATTGCATCAAGCACATTCAAAAATACGCCATTCTTAACCGTCCCAAGGATGACACCGGGGTAGGTAGCAAAGTCTTTCCTGATTTTAAAAACACTGTAAGCAAGGATTACTCCAAGCGGAGTCTCCCTTTTTTCCAAAAATTGGGCCACACAGACACCCCATCAGTGGCAGCACTTGTGCCCTAGTTGCAAACAGGATGTTTTGATTTGCATCAAGCACATTCCAAATCCACAAGCATTTACTCTCCCCAGGATGACACAGGGGAAGTAAATTCCTTGTGGATCCATGACTTGTTCATTTTGATGAACGTTAGTCTGTCCAGATTGTCACTGGACAGAAGCGTGCGCTTATCTGTCAGCACACACCCAGCAGCACTGAAGACACGTTCAAAGACAACGCTGGCAGCTGGACACGACAAAATCTCCAAGGCGTAAGTTGAGAGCTCTGGCCATTTTTCAAGATTTGAAGCCCAAAATGAGCAAGGCTCCATTTGCAAAGTCATGGCATCAATGTTCATTTGGAGATACTCCTGTATCATCCTCTCCAGCCGTTGACTATGTGTCAGACTTGTTGTCTCTGGTGGCCTTGCAAAGGACGGTCTAAAAAAATTATGAAAAGATTCCATAAAATTGCTGTTACCAGCACCAGATACGGTGCTACTGGTACGGGTAGACTGTTGAAGATGACGAGACCGTCCCATGTTTGTCAAGTTACAACTGGGGGATTCACTTCCTGCACCTGCACGGTTGTTTGGTGGAAAAGCCTCCTCCTCCTGCATATGTGCGTCCCTTTCTATGGCTGGAATTATGTCACAAAATTTGGACTTGTACCGGGGATCTAATAGTGTGGCAAGCCAGTAGTCATCATCACTTCTAATTTTGACAATACGAGGGTCATATTGGAGGTAGTGCAGCAAGAAGGTGCTCATGTGTCTTGCGCAGCCATGTGGACCAAGTCCACGCTGTGTTTGTGGCATAAAGGTGCTAACCGTTCTTTCTTCCTCTGACATCTCCCCCCAACCTCTTTCAACTGAAATTTGACCAAGGTCTCCCTCGTCCGCTTAGTCTTCCATGTCCATGGACAGTTCGTCCTCCATTTCTTCATGTTCTCCTGCACCTTCCTCAACATTTCGCCTGCTACCATGCGCCCTTGTTGATCCCTGTACCCCATGGTCCCATGCCTGCCGCGTTGGTGATGATGAACGTCTGGACCTTGGTGATGTTGTTGTCCCTTGCGCATATGAATCCTCCTGTAGTTCCTCCCCTTCATGTTGTCCCACCCCCTGACTCCGAATAGTGTTTAGCGTGTGCTCCAGCATGTAAATGACTGGAATTGTCATGCTGATAATGGCATTGTCAGCGCTAAACATATTCGTCGCCATGTCGAAACTGTGCAGAAGGGTGCATAGATCCTTGATCTGAGACCACTCCATAAGGGTGATCTGCCCCACCTCTGCATCTCGTTGGCCCAGGCTATACGTCATGACATATTGTACCAGGGCTCGGCGGTGCTGCCACAGTCGCTGTAACATGTGGAGAGTCGAATTCCAGCGTGTAGCCACATCGCATTTTAGGCGATGAACCGGCAGGCCGAAAGACTTCTGGAGCGATGCAAGTCGCTCAGCTGCGGCGGTTGAACGGTGGAAGTGAGCAGACAGTTTTCGTGCCCTAGTCAGAAGGTCATCTAGGCCGGGATAGTGTGTTAAAAATTGCTGGACAACAAGGTTCAACACGTGAGCCATACAAGGCACGTGTGTCACCTTGCCCAGGCGAAGGGCCGCACCTAGGTTTGCAGCATTGTCGCACACGGCCTTACCAGGCTGCAGGTTGAGTGGAGACAACCATTTGTTAAACTCGGACCGCAGAGCTGACCACAACTCCTCAGCTGTGTGACTCTTATTCCCAAGACATGTCAAGCTAAAGACCGCCTGATGCCGTTGCGCTCTGCTACCAGCATAGTAATGAGGGGTGCGTGATTCCTTCTGCGCAGTGAGAACGCTGGTGGCCTGACCAGGCAGGCTTGGGGCGGAGGTGGAGGACCCAGATGAGGTGGAGGAGGCAGAAGCAGTGGCGGAACTTGGACAGACAGAGGATTGACACACAAGTCGTGGGGACGGCAAGACTTGTGCAGCAGACCCTTAACCATCTATCACCATAGTTACCCAGTGCCCAGTCAGCGACATGTAACGTCCCTGTCCATGCTTACTGGTCCAAATATCGGTGGTGAAATGCACCCGTTGACACACAGAGTTTCTCAAGGAAGCGGTGATGTTGTGTGCGACATGCTGGTGTAGCGCGGGCACACCTTTCTTAGAGAAGTAGTGGCGACTGGGCATCTGGTACTGGGGCACAGTGACAGACATAAGGTCTCTAAAATCCTGTGTGTCCACCAGGCGGAAAGGCAGCATTTCGGTAGCCAAGAGCTTACAGTGGGATAAAGTCAACCTCTTAGCTTTGTCATGGGTCGCAGGAAATGGCCTTTTATTTGTCCACATCTGAGGGACAGAGATCTGGCTGCTGTGTGTAGACGGTGGTGAGTAGGGTGTCCCTGGAAAAATGCAGCTTTGTGAGGAAAGTGCAGGCGGAGACATGATGTTGCCTTCATCCAATGTTGGTGCTATCGATGTCTGAGAGAGCTGTACACACGCATTTGTTTCCCCTTCCAAACCAACTGACGACCTACCAAACAAACAGCCTGTTGCGGTTACAGTGGTGGAAGTTGTGCGTGGAAAACCAGGTGTGACAGCTGTCCCCACAGTCCTAGAAGATGAAGATCGCGCGGATGCACTAGAAGGGGCAGGAAGTGGATGGTTCGCTCCGCTAGGCCGCATTGCAGCACGGTGAGCTTCCCATCGGGACATATGATATTTATTCATGTGACGATTCATGGAAGAAGTTGTCAAACTGCTGAGGTTTTGACCTCTACTAACAGAATCATGACAAATTTTACAGATCACATAATTTGGGCGATCTTTTCTATGTCAAAAAAGGACCAGGCTAGGCAAGGCTTAGAGGGCATGCGACCTGCTGATCCACCCCGACTAGTGCTCAGAGGCAGAGTGGTGGCTGAGGATGCAGTTGTAGACGTGCTACCAGTACTCCGACTCTGTCCAGGAAGGCGCAAGGTAACTTCGTCATCAGTTGCATCCTCCTCCACCACCTCTGTTGAGCTCCTCGAGTGCCTGACTGTGGGTTGACAGTAGGTGGGATCTAGAACTTCCTCATCAATTGTTGTGTTTGCACTCCTCTCACCCTCAGACCGAGCCTCTTCTTGCCCTGACCGAATATTTAAGTTGTCATCCCAATCTGGTATCTGCGTCTCATCGTCATCAGTATGTTCCTCATTGTCTATAACAACAGGTGTTACAGTTGGTGAAAAAGGGTCAACATTATGCTCAGAAACTTGGTCCTCACGGCGTGAATCAGAGTCACAAAGGTTCTGGGCATCACTGCAGACCATTTCCTGGTCTGTACTCACTGTAGCTTGGGAGCAGACATCTGATTCCCAGGCTATAGTGTGACTGAACAGCTCTGCAGACTCAGCCATCTCAGTTCCACCATACTGTGCAGGGCGGATGGAGACTTCAGAGCTGGGAGAAAGCAAGTTTGATTGGGATGACAACTCAGAGGACTGGTGTTTTTTGGATGCGGTAGTTGAGGTGGCGGAGAGGGCACTTGTTGGACCACTTGAGATCCATTCAAGCATTTTCCTTTTTTGGCCATCATCTACCTTTGTTCCAGTTGTCCGTAAAAAAGGGAGCACATCGGATTGTCCACGGTAAGTAGTAGACATCTTACTTTTGCTGGAAGATGGTCTATCTTCAGCAGATGTTAATGGAGCTTTGCCACCTTCCCCACGGACAAACCCCTTTTTTCCTTTTCCACCACGCCTCTTACCCTTTCCACCAGCATCTGTCATTTTGCCACTCATTTTGATTGCGACAAGATTGTGCACTTAAAATGTGGTAGTAAAAATTGAGAGGTGGTGTAGATTGCAGCGGTGGTCTATCTTTATTAACAGCAGAATAAACAACAATAATTATCACTGACAATGCAACTATGGCCCTTAAACTGGCAGCAGTGTTTTCTAGTATAATGGCTTAGTAACAATGAGTTTGAGTGTGCAATGCAGGCAGACGTGCTGCAAATATCTTTGCACTTGTGGGACGATACAGAAGTCCAACAGCCACGTTTAGTATGCCACTAAGTTCACTCAGTGTTTGCTAGTATAATGGCTTAGTAACAATGAGTTTGATTGTGCAATGCAGGCAGACGTGCTGCAAATATCTTTGCACTTGTGGGACGATACAGAAGTCCAACAGCCACGTTTAGGATGCCACTAAGTTCACTCAGTGTTTGCTAGTATAATGGCTTAGTAACAATGAGTTTGAGTGTGCAATGCAGGCAGACGTGCTGCAAATATCTTTGCACTTGTATCAACAAAAGAAAAAGAAATGTGCAAAAAAGTGGGATCACCAAAATAGATAAATATACAAAAAATCTTTATTGTAGAATAGGCACAAGTACCAACAAACAATTAAAATCAATTAAAAAAGCCAAACAGCTTGTAGGAAACACACACTAAGGGTGCCAATGGTGTGACACCCGAAGAATACCTCACACCCTCAAAATGCCCAAGCCCCACAGAAATGGAGTGATGCAATAGTTTGAACACAGTGTCCATAAACTGGGACCATCAAGAAACAGGATGAACAGTAGAAAATCAATTAAACAAATCAAAGTCCCAGATAGTACCGAGGTGGATTAGCAAAATAATAGTATCAACAACAATGGACATTATTTAAAGCAGAGATGACACATACAATACCACCTACGGATGGACACACTAAGGGGTGCAGGCAAGGAATGGAGGGGTGAGGTATAAGCCCCACGCGTATCGCTAAAAACAAAGTGTAGCTTCCTCAGGGGAGATGTGCAATGAGAGGAACAGCGTGCCTTTTTATAGTACATCATAATTACAAAATTGCCTACCAGCATGTGGAGAAAGAGGCGAGGAAAGGATGCCATGGAGATGGAAGACGCCCGGTGGGAGCTGCCATGTTGCCACGTGATCATAGTCACAGAGAATATCATGCGCGCATGCGTTAGCCACATCAGGTAACGGGCGGTATGGAGAATCACACTAGCTGCGCAAGTCTCGTAGCCGGCGCAAGCGCAATAAGCTGAAGCGCCGAAAACAAGCGAATATTGAGATAAACAGTTTCTGCGCATATGCAACCAGCCGCGGCGCTTTATTTGGACTAACAAAAGTGCCACATACGCTGTAGGTTACCATATTTAAATAAGAATAAATATATTACCAGCATTCAAATAGAACAGCACAGATAATATGTAATATAAGCAAATTACAGCCCAGTAGTTGATAAGGTAAGTATAGAGTAGATCACCCTTTTTTGCCATTTAAAGTATACCCTGCCTACCATATGAAGATATACCTGGGGCAAACATGATTTATCAAAACAATTGAAAATCATATGGTGCTATGGAGAACCATATGATATATTGATAAAAAGGAGATAAAAATATATGCAAGCCTGCACCCTTCCTTCATGCAGGGCGAAGCATGCCAAAAACCAAACGGTCTGTTTACATATAGATACTGCTGCACACATGCATTACCAGATATGTGTAATGTGCCGGACCACGTGGCAAGAGGCAAACAAGAGGTAAGAGGAGTATGTACAAAACAAAACAACAGTACAATAATGAAAAACATTTATACAAATGGAGCAATCAGGCATGAAGGTTCGTTTCATTTCTTCACAGAGATGTAGGGTCTTCCTCACAACGATGGAAATATCAAAAAATTGCAGACAATCCAGTGATCCATCATACCGGTTTTGGGCAAGCAAAGCTGCCAAAAGCATAAGAGGTAAAAATGAATTAGTAAAACTGAAATGAAGCAGAGAAAAAACAATAAAACCGTCAATAGAAACTCCAAAAGGAGGAGAAAAAGTGACAACCAAACACCCTGAGAGGAATAAGATGACCAGAAAGAACCATCCAGTCATATGAAGATGGACCACCCCCCAAAACCAGACAACCAACCAAAAAATAGTAGTGCAAAAGGGGCAGCAGCATGGACAAAGGCCCAATAAATGAATATAAGGCCCCCTTTCCACGGTGCTGGCCAAAAGGAGTCACAAGAACTGTTTATTATTTCTTGTAGAAGCCTGTAAACAGAAGCTCCTCATTAAGTCCGTTGGGGGAAAGGCTCCATAGTTGGTAGATCCATCTTGCCTCTCTTCTCAACAATTCATCCGACAATCTACCTCCACGAATGTTGGAGGACACGGACTCCAATACCAAAATCCGGACACCCTGTAGCGAGCCATTATGCATTTCCAAAAAATGTTTTGCCACTGCTTACCTTGGGCCTGATCTTTCTTTGCCCGTCCAATGTCCGAAAAGTGGTGCTTATCCGCCATCGAAGCTCCTGCGTGGTCTGCCCCACGTATAGTTTCGGGCAGCCACATGTGAAGAGATATACCACATTCTTCGTCCGACAGTTGGAATAAATTTTAGTCATTATAGTCCCTGGGAAAATAGAAATTTCAATGCATCTGTTGGCAGCCATAAAGGGACAGATAGTACAATCGCCACAGGGAAAAGAGCCAACCAATCTGTGCCCTCGACCCAAGGAAATTGTAGGCCTTAAGAAATGGCTGGAGGAGAGAATATCTTTTAAATTCTTAGCCCGTTTTGCGGTAAGCTTAGGGCGAGTACTGATAAATGGAACCAACCTGGGTTCACTAAGCAGTATATCCCAATTCTTCTCCAAAATTCGCCAAATCTTATCCCAGTGGTTATTATACGCAGTTATGAGATTGATGGTACAAGGCTCACTGCGTTGTTTGCCCCGAAAGGTATCAGACCTTGGAATGTTGGCAGAGTGCTCAAAAGCCTTTGAAACCACTTTGCGGGGATAACCTCTTTGAAGAAAGAGTGTGGTAAGTGCCTGTGCTTCGTTCCTGAAGGTAGTGGGGTTAGTACAGTTGCGGCGTACCCTGAGGAAATGACCCCTGGGTATGCCATCACGCACATGCCTAGGGTGAAAGGATGTATAGTGTAATACACTGTTGGTCGCAGTCTGTTTCCGAAACAGGGAGGTGACAACACGGTTATCTTCCAAGGACATCTTCAAATCAAGAAAGTCTACAGAAGTAGTCGAAATACTCAAAGAAAGCCTGATATGCCATAGGTTGTCATTGAGCTGAGCGATGAATTCTTCGCAAGATGGACGATCACCTGTCCAAAAAAACAAGACATCGTCTATATACCGATACCGTTTTACCACGTTGCGCTGGAATGGGGCGGTGAGTGCCACGTGTGTCCCCTCCCACCAACCCAAAAAAAGGTTGGCATAGGAGGGGGCACAGCGGGCACCCATCGCGGTCCCAGAAACCTCTTTATAAAAAACGCGATCAAAAACAAAAAAACTGTTGTGCAGGACTAGTTACCACCCATTACCTGATGTGGCTAACGCATGCGCGCATGATATTTCCTGTGACTGTGATCACGTGGCAACATGGCAGCTCCCACCGGGCGTCTTCCATCTCCATGGCATCCTTTCCTTGCCTCTTTCTCCACATGCTGGTAGGCAATTTTGTAATTATGATGTACTATAAAAAGGCACGCTGTTCCTCTCATTGCACATCTCCCCTGAGGAAGCTACACTTTGTTTGTAGCGATACGCGTGGGGCTTATACCTCACCCCTCCATTCCTTGCCTGCACCCCTTAGTGTGTCCGTCCGTAGGTGGTATTGTATGTGTCATCTCTGCTTTAAATAATGTCTATTGTTGTTGATACTATTATTTTGCTAATCCACCTCGGTACTATCTGGGACTTTGATTTGTTTAATTGATTTTGTACTGTTCATCCTGTTTCTTGATGGTCCCAGTTTATGGACACTGTGTTCAAACTATTGCATCACTCCATTTCTGTGGGGCTTGGGCATTTTGAGGAAGTGAGGTATTCTTCGGGTGTCACACCATTGGCACCCTTAGTGTGTGTTTCCTACAAGCTGTTTGGCTTTTTTAATTGATTTTAATTGTTTGTTGGTACTTGTGCCTATTCTACAATAAAGATTTTTTGTATATTTATCTATTTTGGTGATCCCACTTTTTTGCACATTTCTTTTTCTTTTGTTGATGCATTTTAGCTTACGAATGTGCTAAGTGGCTTTGATCCCTTTTTGCATCTTTCATTATTTTTTGGTGCCCTCCCTCCTTTGTCTTCTATTATCTTTGCACTTGTGGGACAATACAGAAGTCCAACAGCCACGTTTAGGATGCCACTAAGTTCACTCAGTGTTTGCTAGTATAATGGCTTAGTAACAATGAGTTTGAGTGTGCAATGCAGGCAGACGTGCTGCAAATATCTGTGCACTACTGGGACTATACAGAAGTCCAATAGCCACGTTTAGGATGCCACTAAGTTCACTCAGTGTTTGTTAGTATAATGGCTTAGTAACAATGAGTTTGAGTGTGCAAAGGGCAGGAGGGTACAGTGGCAGGGTTGTGGGTCTCTGGGTAGAGGAAAGGAAGCCTGCCTTTCTATCCCTCCTAATGGGGATATGCAGCGAGGAAATCCCTGACCTTAGCTACACAGACGCTGTCATCTTATGTAGCTGTTAAACTCTGTTTTCACGGACCTGTCACCTATGGCTCTGACCCTGCCGGTATGAGCCCTTAAAAGGACTGATAGAAAGTGCTATCACTATGCTGTACAGCGCTGTGTATGGAGCGTACACAGCAGTATCGGCGATAGGAGCTGCGCCAGTGATGACTGACACCAAGGACGCAGAAGGCAGATAATGGCGTGCTGGAGGAAAATGTCCGGTTTTATAATGCAGGGACATGTGACATGGACATCCTATCACACATGCCGTTGCTTCTCTGGCTAAAAGTCCACTTAGCTGTGTGTGTGTCTGGGATTGGCTGACATGCTAGCCTGCCCCACTAGACGCGCGCACTTAGGGAAGGAAGAGAAGGGAAAAAAAAAAAAAATGGCGATCGCCATTATCCATACAGCAGTGATCTGAATGCGCTGTTCCCGCACACTATACACTAAAATTTCATAATAGTGTGAGTCACAGAGTGACTTACACTATCACAGCGGAAAGCCAGCTAGGAATTAGCTGGTCTTTTTGCTGCTAGAACCGTTTTCGAACGTATCTAGAACTATCGAGCTTTAGCAAAAAGCTCGAGTTCTAGTTCTATCTAGAACAGCCCCCAAAATCACTCGAGCCGCGAACTGGAGAACCTCGAACCGCGAACCGCGCTCAACTCTAGTCTCTACTTCCAGCTCTGCTGCATCCGTCCGTTAACTGTCCTAGCACCACAGACGTTTTCTGCTTGCTGGTCATCGCATACATGTCCAATACAGTGCAGATTTTCTTTTTAAACCTGAATAATGTGTACGGTATGCCATCATATTGGGGCAGCCACGATGCTCCTGGAACATACGGCAAGGTAATAGGCATGATCGGTACTACTACTCCGGCTCCAGGCGCTGCCGCTTGCACTACCGGAGCAGGCCCCACTGCATTTCCCTACGCCTTGAACCACCAGAGCAGGCTCCGCTGCACTCCCGTCATCTTGTGCCTGCATTTTACCTGTCCCCCTGGTTTTTTATCACACTCTCGCGGGGACTGGAGCACTTTGGGAGCTTCAGGGTCAGGTCACTGCCCCCTTCAGCCCACGCTTGCAGGAGTTGTGAGCGGGATCCCTTTTCACGCCCTTTTCACCATAGGGATGGCGCAGTTGCTTTTTCACACAAAATTGCAACAGTTGCACAAGTCACAAAAAGCGTCCATAAGGCGCATGTCACCTGGTTTTGACGGGTCTAGTTCAATCCTGTTTGTGACGCCATAAAAGCTGTACCGCCCCAGGGCAATGGGGTACTCGGTCCAGGGCCATATATTTACGGGGAGAGTTCACTGGGTGGCCATTGCCCGGTTCCGTGACCCTGGGGGTCGCTTGAAGGCAGTTATTTATAGGGGAGTATTTATAAAGTTTGTATCATGATGCCACTTGCAGGTTGCGGTTATGGTGATGGAACCGCCACTGCACAGTTTCTTACCACTGGGGCTGATGTTGGTGGCAGCCTGGATGTTGGGCCCTTCACAAGTAGGGTCGGGGCCCCAGTGGGGTAGGTGATAGAGTTAGGCACAGAAATAAGGTATTGCAGTGTAACTGGGTTCTTTACTCATGGCAGCTTGGTAACTGGTACCCGGAGGAAGGCTGGTGTTCACCGCTGGTTCCCTTAGTCCCAGTGCCAGTTTAGTGACCTGGTGGCTTCTTTCCCCTGCACCCTTCTCAAGTTGGTGGGTCCCCGTGGCTTGGAGCGTCTGGGGTCCCCTTCTAGTTGTCTCTCAGTCTTTAGTCCATACGATGGCAGTTTGAACCCTGTAGGGTCGGCGTTCTGTTCCGGTGACCTAGTTCTCCCATCACTGCTGATGTCCCCGGACTTTACGGTCAGTGAGATCCTGGCTGGTCCCCTCACTGTGCAAATTTTATCAGGCCTGCCTGGAGCGTCTGCCTGACCTAGGACTCTGTACCCCGTTGGTGCTATGGTTCCGGGTGTACTCAACCGGCAACCATATGCCTGGGCCCTCAAGTCACCGTCACACACTCCCATCAGTGCAGTACGTCCTTCACCGCTCACTTCCACTTACTCACTTGACTCTACTGACTCTACTGACTTTCTGTCCTCTCCCACCTGGTTGTCGTCTAGTGGACTGGATCGTCTCCACCCCTGGGTGGCCATCCATTGGGTCTAACTCTAGTCTGTCACCAGTCCTTGGGGATGCGGAAAAACTGGGATTATAGTATGTTTTGGTGTTACCGGCATTGGTCTTCCAGGTTCCTGTGGGTAGGCCCTGCATCTTTGACAGGATGCTGTAGCTTGTAGCTCTTGATGGGTTCAGGGGCGCTACATTAATACATGCTAATATGATAATATGCTCACATTTCAGGACATGATTTACTAAGGACAAATCGCCTATTCAGTAAGACTAAAGGAAGAAACAATTGCGATCAAATGTCCACAATTATATATTTTATTATTAAATAAAAAAAGGAGTACAGTACAAAATACACTATAAAACCAGTGGTGAAATCAGGCTGCAGCCCGCCATCTATATATATAATTGCCTTATTCTGTCTGTCTGTCTGTCTTGCTCCAAAATTGTGTCCTTACGGTGACACAAAGCTGATTGGCCGCTGGGCTCGCCATGGCCCCGCCCCCCCCGCACGGATTGGCCGCTCGCCCAGGCAACTCGCCCACGCCCCGCCCCCCTCACGCAATGCACGCTCGCTCTGGCCCCGCCCCCCGCACGCATTCCCCGAACCGACCGACACGGAGCCACGACTCCCAGGTGAGTACTGTACCCCCGGGAGCCCACATCAGCGTATGCCGCCAACCCAGCCGACACATACCCTCGCATTGCTGGGGTTGCCGCCGTATGCTGGTGTGGGCTCCCGTGCGAGCAGGGGACGGGATACGCTGGTAACCATGGTAGCATAGTTACCAGCGCATCAAGGTCCTGCAGCAGCGGAACATACACACACACACGCACACACACACACACACACATCAGATCACACTCACTCTCACACTCACCTCACACACACATCACATCGCATCCACACACTCACAACATCCTGGGATATCGCTTGCTTCTCGGCGGCGATACTGTGCAGTGAACTTCCAGGACCTGCCGGAGGATCACATGGCGAGAAGCATGTGGTATCTCCGGATGTTGTGAGTGTGAGCGCGTATGTGCAATATCGTCAATGTGTGTGTGCGTGAGTGTATGCGATCGGGTGTGTGTGAGTGTATGCGATCGGGTGTGTGTGAGTGTATGCGATCGGGTGTGTGTGAGTGTATGCGATCGGGTGTGTGTGAGTGTATGCGATCGGGTGTGTGTGTGTATGCGATCGGATCTGTGTCGGCAGAGGAGCACGGCGTGCTGGAGGAGGCTGGGAGGAGAGAGGCTGATCCTGGGGAAGGCTGGGAGGGGGAGGCTGAGAGAAGAGAGGCTGATGCTGGGGGAGGCTGAGGCTGGGGTAGGCTGGGAGGAGAGAGGCTGATGCTAGGGACAGAAAAGGCTAATGCTGGGAGGAGAGAGGCTGATGCTGGGAGGAGAGAGGCTGATGCTGGGAGGAGAGAGGCTGATGCTGCGGGCAAAGAGGCTGATGCTGCGGGCAGAGAGGCTCATGCTGCGGGCAGAGAGGCTGATGCTGGTGCAGCATGGGGGATGGAGAACGATGGGGGGTGCGCAGCATGGGGGATGGAGCACGATGGGGAGTGCGCAGCATAGGGGATGGAGCACGTTTGGGAATGCGCAGCATGGCGGATGGACCACGTTTGGGAGTGCGCAGCATGGGGGATGGAGCGCGTTTGGGAGTGCGCAGCATGGCGGATGGACCACGTTTGGGAGTGCGCAGCATGGCGGATGGAGCACGTTTGGGAGTGCGCAGCATGGCGGATGGAGCACGTTTGGGAGTGCGCAGCATGGCGGATGGAGCACATTTGGGAGTGCGCAGCATGGTGAATGGACCACGTTTGGGAGTGCGCAGCATAACGGATGGACCACGTTTGGGAGTGTGCAGCATGGCGGATGGAGCACGTTTGGGAGTGCGCAGCATGGCGGATGGAGCACGTTTGGGAGTGCGCAGCATGGCGGATGGAGCACGTTTGGGAGTGCGCAGCATGGCGGATGGAGCACGTTTGGGAGTACGCAGGATGGCGGATGGAGCACGTTTGGGAGTGCGCAGCATGGCGGATGGAGCACGTTTGGGAGTGCGCAGCATGGCGGATGGTGCACGATGGGGAGTGCGCAGTATGGTGGGTGGAGCACGTTTGGGAGTGTGCAGTATGGCGGATGGGGCACGTTGGGGAGTGCGCAGCATGGCGGATGGAGCACGTTTGGGAGTGCGCAGCATGGCGGATGGACCACGTTTGGGAGTGCGCAGCATGGCGGATGGAGCACGTTTGGGAGTGCGCAGCATGGTGGATGGAGCACGTTTGGGAGTGCGCAGCATGGCGGATGGAGCACGTTTGGGAGTGCGCAGCATGGCGGATGGAGCACGTTTGGGAGTGCGCAGCATGGCGGATGGAGCACGTTTGGGAGTGTGCAGCATGGCGGATGGAGCACGTTTGGGAGTGCGCAGCATGGCGGATGGAGCACGATGGGGGGTGCGCAGCATGGCGGATGGAGCACGTTTGGGAGTGCGCAGCATGGCGGATGGAGCACGTTTGGAAGTGCGCAGCATGGCGGATGGAGCACGTTTGGGAGTGCGCAGCATGGCGGATGGAGCACGATGGGGAGTGCGCAGCATGGCGGATGGAGCACGTTTGGGAGTGCGCAGCATGGCGGATGGAGCACGTTTGGGAGTGCGCAGCATGGCGGATGGAGCACGATGGGGGGTGCGCAGCATGGCGGATGGAGCACGTTTGGGAGTGCGCAGCATGGCGGATGGAGCACGTTTGGGAGTGCGCAGCATGGCGGATGGAGCACGTTTGGGAGTGCGCAGCATGGCGGATGGAGCACGATGGGGAGTGCGCAGCATGGCGGATGGAGCACGTTTGGGAGTGCGCAGCATGGCGGATGGAGCACGTTTGGGAGTGCGCAGCATGGAGGATGGAGCATGATGGGGGGTGCGCAGCATGGCGGATAGAGCACGTTTGGGAGTGCGCAGCATGGCGGATGGAGCACGTTTGGGAGTGCGCAGCATGGCGGATGGAGCACAATGGGGAGTGCGCAGCATGGCGGATGGAGCACGTTTGGGAGTGCGCAGCATGGCGGATGGAGCACGTTTGGGAGTGCGCAGCATGGGGGATGCAGCACGATGGGGAGTGCGCAGTATGGCAGATGGAGCACGTTTGGGAGTGCGCAGCATGGCGGATGGAGCACGTTTGGGAGTGCGCAGCATGGCGGATGGAGCACGATGGGGGGTGCACACCTCCCCCCAACACACACACACACACACACACACACGCGCGCACTGCACAACACACACACACACTGGGAACCACAAACACCGCCCTACACAGACACCCACACACACAGACAACGCTGCACACACACAACACCCAACACACAAACACCGCGGCATACATAAATATATGCACATACCGCACAACACACACATTGCACAAAACATACCTCCCCCAAAACACACCACACACACACAAACCGCGCAACACCCACACACACTCACAATGCTACAGACACACAGTGCTCCACAAACAACGCAACACACGCAACACACATACAACACCGTTTTCACCCCCCGCCACACCCAGACAACACCCAGAACATGTACAGCGCCCTACACAAACACTTGGTAAGTACACACAACAACATCTATATATATAACAAAAATCATACATGAACTACACAATACGTAAATTCTAGAATACCCGATGCGTAGAATCGGGCCACCTTCTAGTATAGATATAAACATTTACACGCTAATGTATGCAAATATTAGTACAAAATTAGTTGTCCAGCAACTAGAATGAAATATCTTTAATTGATAGCACACCTAAAAATTGGGGGCAAATAAATTCTACCTCTCTCACTGTAATACCTTCGTCAGGGAGCGGAGACCTTCGTTGACACCTTCCCCTGTGACGAAGGTCTCCGAAACAGCCGTTGGGCTGCTGGCTGCATCCCTGCCTTCCTTGCCTGCTTTCTCTATTAATACCCAGGTGACTAACTATTCTTAGGTTGGAGCGTTATTGATCCACTGAGCGCTTTCTGACTCCCTGCCAATAATTTTCAATTGTCTTTTATGATATTCTCTATCATCAACTGTTTTATATGTATACTCTGTTGATGATATTATAATATATACATAAACTTAAGGATAACACAATCACTGTCTGGTGATATTACAGTGAGAGAGGTATAATTTATTTGCCCCCAATTTTTAGGTGTGCTATTAATTAAAGATATTTCATTCTGGTTGCTTGACAACTATTTTTCTACTAATATTTGCATACCTTAGGGTGTAAATATTTATATCTATATGGCGGGCTGCAGCCTCATTTCACCACTGGTTTTATAGTGTCTTTTGTACTGTACTCCTTTTTCTATTTAATAATAAAATACATAATTGAAGACATCTGATCGCAATTGTTTCTTCCTTTTGTCATACGTGGTAAGTAGAGTTGAGCGTGGTTCGCGGTTCGAGGTTCTCCAGTTCTAGGCTCGAGTGATTTTGGGGCGTGTTCTAGATCGAACTAGAACTCGAGCTTTTTGCAAAAGCTCGATAGTTCTAGAAACGTTCGAGAACGGTTCTAGCAGCAAAAAAACAGCTAATTCCTAGCTGGCTTTCCGCTGTAATAGTGTAAGTCACTCTGTGACTCACACTATCATGACATTTCAGTGTATAGTGTGCGGGAACAGCGCCTTCAGATCACTGCTGTTTGTATAATGGCGATCGCCATTGTTTTTTTTTTTTCCTTGTCTTCCATCCCTAAGCGCGCGCGTCTTGTGGGGCGGGCCAGCATGTCAGCCAATCCCAGACACACACACAGCTAAGTGGACTTTTAGCCAGAGAAGCAACGGCATGTGTGATAGGATGTCCATGTCACATGTCCCTGCATTATAAAACCGGACATTTTCCTCCAGGACGCCATTATCTCTTCTGCGTCCTTGGTGTCAGACATCACCGGCGCAGCTCTGTCCTATCGCTGATACAGCTGTATGCGCTCCATACACAGCGCTGGACAGCATAGGGATAGCACTTTCCATCAGTCCTTTTAAGGGCTCGTACCGGCAGGGTCAGAGCCATAGGTGACAGGTCCTGAAAACAGCAACAGCGTCTGTGTAGCTAAGGTCAGGGATTTCGTCGCTGCATTTCCCCATTAGGAGGGAATAGAAAGGCAGGCTTCCTTTCCTCTACCCAGAGCCCCACAATCCTGGCACTGTACCCTCCTGTCCTCTGCACACTCCAACTCATTATAACTAAGCCATTATACTAGCAAACACTCAGTGTACCTAGTGGCATCCTAAACATGGCTATTGGACTTTTGTCTAGTCACACTAGTGCAAAGATATTTGCAGCACGTCTGCCTGCATTGCACACTCAAACTCTTTTTAACTAAGCCATTATACTAGCAAACAGTCAGTGTACCTAGTGGCATCCTAAACGTGGCTATTGGACTTTTGTCTAGTCACACTAGTGCAAAGATATTTGCAGCACGTCTGCCTGCATTGCACACTCAAACTCTTTTTAACTAAGCCATTATACTAGCAAACAGTCTGTGTACCTAGTGGCATCCTAAACGTGGCTATTGGACTTTTGTGTAGTCACACTAGTGGAAAGATATTTGCAGCACGTCTGCCTGCATTGCACACTCAAACTCTTTTTAACTAAGCCATTATACTAGCAAACAGTCAGTGTACCTAGTGGCATCCTAAACGTGGCTATTGGACTTTGCTATAGTCCCACTAGTGCAAAGACATTTGCAGCACCTCTACCTGCATTGCACACTCCAACTCATTATAACTAAGCCATTATACTAGCAAACACTCAGTGTACCTAGTGGCATCCTAAACGTGGCTATTGGACTTTGCTATAGTCCCACTAGTGCAAAGACATTTACAGCACCTCTGCCTGCATTGCACACTCCAACTCATTATAACTAAGCCATTATACTAGCAAACACTCAGTGTACCTAGTGGCATCCTAAACGTGGCTATTGGACTTTGCTATAGTCCCACTAGTGCAAAGACATTTGCAGCACCTCTGCCTGCATTGCACACTCCAACTCATTATAACTAAGCCATTATACTAGCAAACACTCAGTGTACCTAGTGGCGTCCTAAACGTGGCTATTGGACTTTGCTATAGTCCCACTAGTGCAAAGACATTTGCAGCACCTCTGCCTGCATTGCACACTCCAACTCATTATAACTAAGCCATTATACTAGCAAACACTCAGTGTACCTAGTGGCATCCTAAACGTGGCTATTGGACTTTTGTCTAGTCACACTAGTGCAAAGACATTTGCAGCACCTCTACCTGCATTGCACACTCCAACTCATTATAACTAAGCCATTATACTAGCAAACACTCAGTGTACCTAGTGGCATCCTAAACGTGGCTATTGGACTTTGCTATAGTCCCACTAGTGCAAAGACATTTGCAGCACCTCTGCCTGCATTGCACACTCCAACTCATTATAACTAAGCCATTAGACTAGCAAACACTCAGTGTACCTAGTGGCATCTTAAACGTGGCTATTGGACTTTTGTCTAGTCACACTAGTGCAAAGACATTTGCAGCACCTCTACCTGCATTGCACACTCCAACTCATTATAACTAAGCCATTATACTAGCAAACACTCAGTGTACCTAGTGGCATCCTAAACGTGGCTATTGGACTTTGCTATAGTCCCCCTAGTGCAAAGACATTTGCAGCACCTCTACCTGCATTGCACACTCCAACTCATTATAACTAAGCCATTATACTAGCAAACACTCAGTGTACCTAGTGGCATCCTAAACGTGGCTATTGGACTTTGCTATAGTCCCACTAGTGCAAAGACATTTGCAGCACCTCTGCCTGCATTGCACACTCCAACTCATTATAACTAAGCCATTATACTAGCAAACACTCAGTGTACCTAGTGGCATCCTGAACGTGGCTATTGGACTTTTGTCTAGTCACACTAGTGCAAAGACATTTGCAGCACCTCTACCTGCATTGCACACTCCAACTCATTATAACTAAGCCATTATACTAGCAAACACTCAGTGTACCTAGTGGCATCCTAATCGTGGCTATTGGACTTTGCTATAGTCCCACTAGTGCAAAGACATTTGCAGCACCTCTACCTGCATTGCACACTCCAACTCATTATAACTAAGCCATTATACTAGCAAACACTCAGTGTACCTAGTGGCATCCTAAACGTGGCTATTGGACTTTGCTATAGTCCCACTAGTGCAAAGACATTTGCAGCACCTCTGCCTGCATTGCACACTCCAACTCATTATAACTAAGCCATTATACTAGCAAACACTCAGTGTACCTAGTGGCATCCTAAACGTGGCTATTGGACTTTGCTATAGTCCCACTAGTGCAAAGACATTTGCAGCACCTCTGCCTGCATTGCACACTCCAACTCATTATAACTAAGCCATTATACTAGCAAACACTCAGTGTACCTAGTGGCATCCTAAGCGTGGCTATTGGACTTTGCTATAGTCCCACTAGTGAAAAGACATTTGCAGCACCCTTGCCTGCATTGCACACTCCAACTCATTATAACTAAGCCATTATACTAGCAAACACTCAGTGTACCTAGTGGCATCCTAAACGTGGCTATTGGACTTTTGTCTAGTCACACTAGTGCAAAGACATTTGCAGCACCTCTACCTGCATTGCACACTCCAACTCATTATAACTAAGCCATTATACTAGCAAACACTCAGTGTACCTAGTGGCATCCTAAACGTGGCTATTGGACTTTGCTATAGTCCCACTAGTGCAAAGACATTTGCAGCACCTCTGCCTGCATTGCACACTCCAACTCATTATAACTAAGCCATTATACTAGCAAACACTCAGTGTACCTAGTGGCAACCTAAACGTGGCTATTGGACTTTGCTATAGTCCCACTAGTGCAAAGACATTTGCAGCACCTCTGCCTGCATTGCACACTCCAACTCATTATAACTAAGCCATTATACTAGCAAACACTCAGTGTACCTAGTGGCATCCTAAACGTGGCTATTGGACTTTTGTCTAGTCACACTAGTGCAAAGACATTTGCAGCACCTCTACCTGCATTGCACACTCCAACTCATTATAACTAAGCCATTATACTAGCAAACACTCAGTGTACCTAGTGGCATCCTAAACGTGGCTATTGGACTTTGCTATAGTCCCACTAGTGCAAAGACATTTGCAGCACCTCTGCCTGCATTGCACACTCCAACTCATTATAACTAAGCCATTATACTAGCAAACACTCAGTGTACCTAGTGGCATCCTAAACGTGGCTATTGGACTTTTGTCTAGTCACACTAGTGCAAAGACATTTGCAGCACCTCTACCTGCATTGCACACTCCAACTCATTATAACTAAGCCATTATACTAGCAAACACTCAGTGTACCTAGTGGCATCCTAAACGTGGCTATTGGACTTTGCTATAGTCCCACTAGTGCAAAGACATTTGCAGCACCTCTGCCTGCATTGCACACTCCAACTCATTATAACTAAGCCATTATACTAGCAAACACTCAGTGTACCTAGTGGCATCCTAAACGTGGCTATTGGACTTTGCTATAGTCCCACTAGTGCAAAGACATTTGCAGCACCTCTGCCTGCATTGCACACTCCAACTCATTATAACTAAGCCATTATACTAGCAAACACTCAGTGTACCTAGTGGCATCCTAAGCGTGGCTATTGGACTTTGCTATAGTCCCACTAGTGCAAAGACATTTTCAGCACCTCTGCCTACATTGCACACTCCAACTCATTATAACTAAGCCATTATACTAGCAAACACTCAGTGTACCTAGTGGCGTCCTAAACGTGGCTATTGGACTTTGCTATAGTCCCACTAGTGCAAAGACATTTGCAGCACCTCTGCCTGCATTGCACACTCCAACTCATTATAACTAAGCCATTATACTAGCAAACACTCAGTGTACCTAGTGGCATCCTAAACGTGGCTATTGGACTTTTGTCTAGTCACACTAGTGCAAAGACATTTGCAGCACCTCTACCTGCATTGCACACTCCAACTCATTATAACTAAGCCATTATACTAGCAAACACTCAGTGTACCTAGTGGCATCCTAAACGTGGCTATTGGACTTTGCTATAGTCCCACTAGTGCAAAGACATTTGCAGCACCTCTGCCTGCATTGCACACTCCAACTCATTATAACTAAGCCATTATACTAGCAAACACTCAGTGTACCTAGTGGCATCCTAAACGTGGCTATTGGACTTTTGTCTAGTCACACTAGTGCAAAGACATTTGCAGCACCTCTACCTGCATTGCACACTCCAACTCATTATAACTAAGCCATTATACTAGCAAACACTCAGTGTACCTAGTGGCATCCTAAACGTGGCTATTGGACTTTGCTATAGTCCCACTAGTGCAAAGACATTTGCAGCACCTCTACCTGCATTGCACACTCCAGCTCATTATAACTAAGCCATTATACTAGCAAACACTCAGTGTACCTAGTGGCATCCTAAACGTGGCTATTGGACTTTGCTATAGTCCCACTAGTGCAAAGACATTTGCAGCACCTCTACCTGCATTGCACACTCCAACTCATTATAACTAAGCCATTATACTAGCAAACACTCAGTGTACCTAGTGGAATCCTGAACGTGGCTATTGGACTTTTGTGTAGTCATACTAGTGCAAAGACATTTGCAGCACCTCTACCTGCATTGCACACTCCAACTCATTATAACTAAGCCATTATACTAGCAAACACTCAGTGTACCTAGTGGCATCCTAAACGTGGCTATTGGACTTTGCTATAGTCCCACTAGTGCAAAGACATTTGCAGCACCTCTACCTGCATTGCACACTCCAACTCATTATAACGAAGCCATTATACTAGCAAACACTCAGTGTACCTAGTGGCATCCTAAACGTGGCTATTGGACTTTGCTATAGTCCCACTAGTGCAAAGACATTTGCAGCACCTCTGCCTGCATTGCACACTCCAACTCATTATAACTAAGCCATTATACTAGCAAACACTCAGTGTACCTAGTGGCATCCTAAACGTGGCTATTGGACTTTGCTAATGTCCCACTAGTGCAAAGACATTTGCAGCACCTCTGCCTGCATTGCACACTCCAACTCATTATAACTAAGCCATTATACTAGCAAACACTCAGTGTACCTAGTGGCATCCTAAACGTGGCTATTGGACTTTGCTATAGTCCCACTAGTGCAAAGACATTTGCAGCACCTCTGCCTGCATTGCACACTCCAACTCATTATAACTAAGCCATTATACTAGCAAACACTCAGTGTACCTAGTGGCATCCTAAACGTGGCTATTGGACTTTTGTCTAGTCACACTAGTGCAAAGACATTTGCAGCACCTCTACCTGCATTGCACACTCCAACTCATTATAACTAAGCCATTACACTAGCAAACACTCAGTGTACCTAGTGGCATCCTAAACAAGGCTATTGGACTTTGCTATAGTCCCACTAGTGCAAAGACATTTGCAGCACCTCTACCTGCATTGCACACTCCAACTCATTATAACTAAGCCATTATACTAGCAAACACTCAGTGTACCTAGTGGCATCCTAAACGTGGCTATTGGACTTTGCTATAGTCCCACTAGTGCAAAGACATTTGCAGCACCTCTACCTGCATTGCACACTCCAACTCATTATAACTAAGCCATTATACTAGCAAACACTCAGTGTACCTAGTGGCATCCTAAACGTGGCTATTGGACTTTGCTATAGTCCCACTAGTGCAAAGACATTTGCAGCACCTCTGCCTGCATTGCACACTCCAACTCATTATAACTAAGCCATTATACTAGCAAACACTCAGTGTACCTAGTGGAATCCTGAACGTGGCTATTGGACTTTTGTCTAGTCATACTAGTGCAAAGACATTTGCAGCACCTCTACCTGCATTGCACACTCCAACTCATTATAACTAAGCCATTATACTAGCAAACACTCAGTGTACCTAGTGGCATCCTAAACGTGGCTATTGGACTTTGCTATAGTCCCACTAGTGCAAAGACATTTGCAGCACCTCTACCTGCATTGCACACTCCAACTCATTATAACTAAGCCATTATACTAGCAAACACTCAGTGTACCTAGTGGCATCCTAAACGTGGCTATTGGACTTTGCTATAGTCCCACTAGTGCAAAGACATTTGCAGCACCTCTGCCTGCATTGCACACTCCAACTCATTATAACTAAGCCATTATACTAGCAAACACTCAGTGTACCTAGTGGCATCCTAAACGTGGCTATTGGACTTTGCTATAGTCCCACTAGTGCAAAGACATTTGCAGCACCTCTGCCTGCATTGCACACTCCAACTCATTATAACTAAGCCATTATACTAGCAAACACTCAGTGTACCTAGTGGCATCCTAAACGTGGCTATTGGACTTTGCTATAGTCCCACTAGTGCAAAGACATTTGCAGCACCTCTGCCTGCATTGCACACTCCAACTCATTATAACTAAGCCATTATACTAGCAAACACTCAGTGTACCTAGTGGCATCCTAAACGTGGCTATTGGACTTTTGTCTAGTCACACTAGTGCAAAGACATTTGCAGCACCTCTACCTGCATTGCACACTCCAACTCATTATAACTAAGCCATTATACTAGCAAACACTCAGTGTACCTAGTGGCATCCTAAACAAGGCTATTTGACTTTGCTATAGTCCCACTAGTGCAAATACATTTGCAGCACCTCTACCTGCATTGCACACTCCAACTCATTATAACTAAGCCATTATACTAGCAAACACTCAGTGTACCTATTGGCATCCTAAACGTGGCTATTGGACTTTGCTATACTCCCACCAGTGCAAAGACATTTGCAGCAACTCTGCCTGCATTGCACACTCCAACTCATTATAACTAAGCCATTATACTAGCAAACACTCAGTGTACCTAGTGGCATCCTAAACGTGGCTATTGGACTTTTGTCTAGTCACACTAGTGCAAAGACATTTGCAGCACCTCTACCTGCATTGCACACTCCAACTCATTATAACTAAGCCATTATACTAGCAAACACTCAGTGTACCTAGTGGCATCCTAAACGTGGCTATTGGACTTTGCTATAGTCCCACTAGTGCAAAGACATTTGCAGCACCTCTGCCTGCATTGCACACTCCAACTCATTATAACTAAGCCATTATACTAGCAAACACTCAGTGTACCTAGTGGCATCCTAAACGTGGCTATTGGACTTTGCTATAGTCCCACTAGTGCAAAGACATTTGCAGCACCTCTGCCTGCATTGTCCACTCCAACTCATTATAACTAAGCCATTATACTAGCAAACACTCAGTGTACCTAGTGGCATCCTAAACGTGGCTATTGGACTTTGCTATAGTCCCACTAGTGCAAAGACATTTGCAGCACCTCTGCCTGCATTGCACACTCCAACTCATTATAACTAAGCCATTATACTAGCAAACACTCAGTGTACCTAGTGGCATCCTAAACGTGGCTATTGGACTTTGCTAATGTCCCACTAGTGCAAAGACATTTGCAGCACCTCTGCCTGCATTGCACACTCCAACTCATTATAACTAAGCCATTATACTAGCAAACACTCAGTGTACCTAGTGGCATCCTAATCGTGGCTATTGGACTTTGCTATAGTCCCACTAGTGCAAAGACATTTGCAGCACCTCTGCCTGCATTGCACACTCCAACTCATTATAACTAAGCCATTATACTAGCAAACACTCAGTGTACCTAGTGGCATCCTAAACGTGGCTATTGGACTTTTGTCTAGTCACACTAGTGCAAAGACATTTGCAGCACCTCTACCTGCATTGCACACTCCAACTCATTATAACTAAGCCATTACACTAGCAAACACTCAGTGTACCTATTGGCATCCTAAACAAGGCTATTGGACTTTGCTATAGTCCCACTAGTGCAAAGACATTTGCAGCACCTCTACCTGCATTGCACACTCCAACTCATTATAACTAAGCCATTATACTAGCAAACACTCAGTGTACCTAGTGGCATCCTAAACGTGGCTATTGGACTTTGCTATAGTCCCACTAGTGCAAAGACATTTGCAGCACCTCTACCTGCATTGCACACTCCAACTCATTATAACTAAGCCATTATACTAGCAAACACTCAGTGTACCTAGTGGCATCCTAAACGTGGCTATTGGACTTTGCTATAGTCCCACTAGTGCAAAGACATTTGCAGCACCTCTGCCTGCATTGCACACTCCAACTCATTATAACTAAGCCATTATACTAGCAAACACTCAGTGTACCTAGTGGAATCCTGAACGTGGCTATTGGACTTTTGTCTAGTCATACTAGTGCAAAGACATTTGCAGCACCTCTACCTGCATTGCACACTCCAACTCATTATAACTAAGCCATTATACTAGCAAACACTCAGTGTACCTAGTGGCATCCTAAACGTGGCTATTGGACTTTGCTATAGTCCCACTAGTGCAAAGACATTTGCAGCACCTCTACCTGCATTGCACACTCCAACTCATTATAACTAAGCCATTATACTAGCAAACACTCAGTGTACCTAGTGGCATCCTAAACGTGGCTATTGGACTTTGCTATAGTCCCACTAGTGCAAAGACATTTGCAGCACCTCTGCCTGCATTGCACACTCCAACTCATTATAACTAAGCCATTATACTAGCAAACACTCAGTGTACCTAGTGGCATCCTAAACGTGGCTATTGGACTTTGCTATAGTCCCACTAGTGCAAAGACATTTGCAGCACCTCTGCCTGCATTGCACACTCCAACTCATTATAACTAAGCCATTATACTAGCAAACACTCAGTGTACCTAGTGGCATCCTAAACGTGGCTATTGGACTTTGCTATAGTCCCACTAGTGCAAAGACATTTGCAGCACCTCTGCCTGCATTGCACACTCCAACTCATTATAACTAAGCCATTATACTAGCAAACACTCAGTGTACCTAGTGGCATCCTAAACGTGGCTATTGGACTTTTGTCTAGTCACACTAGTGCAAAGACATTTGCAGCACCTCTACCTGCATTGCACACTCCAACTCATTATAACTAAGCCATTATACTAGCAAACACTCAGTGTACCTAGTGGCATCCTAAACAAGGCTATTGGACTTTGCTATAGTCCCACTAGTGCAAAGACATTTGCAGCACCTCTACCTGCATTGCACACTCCAACTCATTATAACTAAGCCATTATACTAGCAAACACTCAGTGTACCTATTGGCATCCTAAACGTGGCTATTGGACTTTGCTATAGTCCCACCAGTGCAAAGACATTTGCAGCACCTCTGCCTGCATTGCACACTCCAACTCATTATAACTAAGCCATTATACTAGCAAACACTCAGTGTACCTAGTGGCATCCTAAACGTGGCTATTGGACTTTTGTCTAGTCACACTAGTGCAAAGACATTTGCAGCACCTCTACCTGCATTGCACACTCCAACTCATTATAACTAAGCCATTATACTAGCAAACACTCAGTGTACCTAGTGGCATCCTAAACGTGGCTATTGGACTTTGCTATAGTCCCACTAGTGCAAAGACATTTGCAGCACCTCTGCCTGCATTGCACACTCCAACTCATTATAACTAAGCCATTATACTAGCAAACACTCAGTGTACCTAGTGGCATCCTAAACGTGGCTATTGGACTTTGCTATAGTCCCACTAGTGCAAAGACATTTGCAGCACCTCTGCCTGCATTGCCCACTCCAACTCATTATAACTAAGCCATTATACTAGCAAACACTCAGTGTACCTAGTGGCATCCTAAACGTGGCTATTGGACTTTGCTATAGTTCCACTAGTGCAAAGACATTTGCAGCACCTCTGCCTGCATTGCACACTCCAACTCATTATAACTAAGCCATTATACTAGCAAACACTCAGTGTACCTAGTGGCATCCTAAACGTGGCTATTGGACTTTTGTCTAGTCACACTAGTGCAAAGACATTTGCAGCACCTCTACCTGCATTGCACACTCCAACTCATTATAACTAAGCCATTATACTAGCAAACACTCAGTGTACCTAGTGGCATCCTAAACGTGGCTATTGGACTTTTGTCTAGTCACACTAGTGCAAAGACATTTGCAGCACCTCTACCTGCATTGCACACTCCAACTCATTATAACTAAGCCATTATACTAGCAAACACTCAGTGTACCTAGTGGCATCCTAAACGTGGCTATTGGACTTTTGTCTAGTCACACTAGTGCAAAGACATTTGCAGCACCTCTACCTGCATTGCACACTCCAACTCATTATAACTAAGCCATTATACTAGCAAACACTCAGTGTACCTAGTGGCATCCTAAACGTGGCTATTGGACTTTGCTATAGTCCCACTAGTGCAAAGACATTTGCAGCACCTCTGCCTGCATTGCACACTCCAACTCATTATAACTAAGCCATTATACTAGCAATTTTTTGCTGCCAGTTTAAGGGCCGTAGTTGCATTGTCAGGGATATTTATTCTTTATTATTCTGCTGTTAATAAAGCTAGACCACCACTGCAATCTACACCACCTCTCAATTTTTACTACCACATTTTCAGTGCACAATCTTGTCGCAATCAACATGAGTGGCAAAATGACAGATGCTGGTGGAAAGGGGAAGAGGCGTGGTGGAAAAGGCAAAAAAGGTTTTGTCGGTGGGGAAGGTGGCAAAGCTCCATTATCATCTGCTGAAGATAGACCATCTACCAGCAAAAGTAAGATGTCTACTACTTACCGTGGACAATCCGATGTGCTCCCTTTTTTACGGACACGAACAACAGGAACAATGGTAGATGATGGCCAAAAAAGGAAAATGCTTGAATGGATCTCAAGTGGTCCAACAAGTGCCCTCTCAGCCACTTCAAGTACCGCATCCAAAAAACACCAGTCCTCTGAGTTGTCATCCCAATCAAACTTGCTTTCTCCCAGCTCTGAAGTCTCCATCAGCCCTGCACAGTATGGTGGAACTGAGATGGCTGAGTCTGCAGAGCTGTTCAGTCACACTATAGCCTGGGAATCAGAGGTCTGCTCCCAAGCTACAGTGAGTACAGAACAGGAAATGGTCTGCAGTGATGCCCAGAACCTTTGTGACTCTGATTCAGGCCATGAGGACCAAGTTTCTGAGCATAATGTTGACCCTTTGTCACAAACTGTAACACCTGTGGTTATAGACAATGAGGAACATACTGATGAAGATGAGACGCAGATACCCGATTGGGATGACAACTTAAATATTCGGTCAGGGCAAGAAGAGGCTCGGTCTGAGGGGGAGGGGAGTGCAAACACAACAATTGATGATGAAGTTCTAGATCCCACCTACTGTCAACCCACAGTCAGGCACTCGAGGAGGTCAACAGAGGTGGTGGAGGAGGATGCAACTGATGACGAAGTTACCTTGCGCCTTCCTGGACACAGTCGGAGTACTAGTAGCACGTCTACAACTGCATCCTCAGCCACCACTCTGCCTCTGAGCATTATTCGGGGTGGATCAACAGGTCGCATGGCCTCCAAGCCTTGCCTAGCCTAGTCCTTTTTTGACATAGAAAAAGATCGCCCAAATTATGTGATCTATAAAATTTGTCATGGTTCTCTTAGTAGAGGTCAAAACCTCAGCAGTTTGACAACTTCTTCCATGAATCGTCACATGAAATAATATCATATGGCCCGGTGGGAAGCTCACCGTGCTGCAATGCGGCCTAGCGGAGCGAACCATCCACCGCCTGCCCCTTCCAGTTCATCCGCGCGCTCGTCATCTTCTAGGACTGTGGGGACAGCTGTCACACCTGTTTTTCCACCCACAACTTCCACCACTGTAACCGCAACAGGCAGTTTGCTTGGTAGGTCGTCAGTTGGTTTGGAAGGGGAAACAAGTGAGTGTGTACAGCTCTCTCAGACATCGATAGCACCAACATTGGATGAAGGCAACATCATGTCTCCGCCTGCACTTTCCTCACAAACCTGCATTTTTCCAGGGACACCCTACTCAACACCGTCTACACACAGCAGCCAGATCTCTGTCCCTCAGATGTGGTCAAATAAAAGGCCACTTCCTGCGACCCATGACAAAGCTAAGAGGTTGACTCTATCCCTCTGTAAGCTGTTGGCTACCGAAATGCTGCCTTTCCGCCTAGTGGACACACAGGATTTTAGAGACCTTATGTCTGTCGCTGTGCCCCAGTACCAGATGCCTAGTCGCCACTACTTCTCTAAGAAAGGTGTGCCCGCGCTACACCAGCATGTCGCACACAACATCACCGCTTCCTTGAGAAACTCTGTGTGTGAACGGGTGCATTTCACCACCAATACTTGGACCAGTAAGCATGGACAGGGACGTTACATGTCGCTGACTGGGCACTGGGTAACTATGGTGATAGATGGTGAAGGGTCTGCTGCACAAGTCTTGCCGTCCCCACGACTTGTGTGTCAATCCTCTGTCTGTCCAAGTTCCGCCACTGCTTCTGCATCCTCCACCTCATCTGGCTCCTCCACCTCCGCCCCAAGCCTGCCTGGTCAGACCACCAGCGTTCTCACTGCGCAGAAGGAATCACGCACCCCTCATTACTATGCTGGCAGCAGAGCGCAACGGCATCAGGCGGTCTTTAGCTTGACATGTCTTGGGAATAAGAGTCACACAGCTGAGGAGTTGTGGTCAGCTCTGCGGTCCGAGTTTAATAAATGGTTGTCTCCACTCAACCTGCAGCCTGGTAAGGCCGTGTGCGACAATGCTGCAAACCTGGGTGCGGCCCTTCGCCTGGGCAAGGTGACACACGTACCTTGTATGGCTCACGTGTTGAACCTTGTCGTCCAGCAATTTTTAACACACTATCCCGGCCTAGATGGCCTTCTGACCAGGGCACGAAAACTGTCTGCTCACTTCCGCCGTTCAAGCGCCGCAGCAGAGCGACTTGCATCGCTCCAGAAGTCTTTCGGCCTGCCGGTTCATCGCCTGAAATGCGATGTGGCGACACGCTGGAATTCAACTCTCCACATGTTACAGCGACTGTGGCAGCACCGCCGAGCCCTGGTGCAATACGTCATGACGTATAGCCTGGGCCAACGAGATGCAGAGGTGGGGCAGATCACCCTGATGGAGTGGTCTCAGATCAAGGACCTATGCACCCTTCTGCACAGTTTCGACATGGCGACGAATATGTTTAGCGCTGACAATGCCATTATCAGCATGACGATTCCAGTCATTTACATGCTGGAGCACACACTAAACACTATTCGGAGTCAGGGGGTGGGACAACAGGAAGGGGATGAACTACAGGAGGATTCATATGCGCAAGACACAACAACATCACCAAGGTCCAGACGTTCATCATCACCAAGGCGCCAGGCATGGGACCATGGGGGACAGGGATCAACAAGGGCGCATGGTAGCAGGCGAGATGTTGAGGAAGGTGCAGGAGAACATGAAGAAATGGAGGACGAACTGTCCATGGACATGGAAGACTCAGCAGATGAGGGAGACCTTGGTCAAATTTCAGTTGAAAGAGGTTGGGGGGAGATGTCAGAGGAAGAAAGAACGGTTAGCACCTCTATGCCACAAACACAGCGTGGACTTGGTCCGCATGGCTGCGCAAGACACATGAGTGCCTTCTTGCTGCACTACCTCCAACATGACCCTCGTATTGTCAAAATTAGAAGTGATGATGACTACTGGCTTGCCACACTATTAGATCCCCGGTACAAGTCCAAATTTTGTGACATAATTCCAGCCATAGAAAGGGACGCACGTATGCAGGAGTATCAGCAGAAGCTGTTACTCGATCTTAGATCGGCTTTTCCACCAAACAACCATGCAGGTGCAGGGAGTGAATCTCCCAGTTGTAACTTGACAAACATGGGACGGTCTCGTCATCTTCAACAGTCTACCCGTACCAGTAGGACCGTATCTGGTGCTGGTAACAGCAATTTTATGGAATCTTTTCATAATTTTTTTAGACTCTCCTTTGCAAGGCCACCAGAGACAACAAGTCTGACATATAGTCAACGGCTGGAGAGGATGATACAGGAGTATCTCCAAATGAACATCGATGCCATGACTTTGCAAATGGAGCCTTGCTCCTTTTGGGCTTCAAATCTAGAAAAATGGCCAGAGCTATCCAGTTACGCCTTGGAGATTTTGTCGTGTCCAGCTGCCAGCGTTGTCTCTGAACGTGTCTTCAGTGCTGCTGGGTGTGTGCTGACAGATAAGCGCACGCGTCTGTCCAGTGACAATGTGGACAGACTGACGTTCATCAAAATGAACAAGTCATGGATCCAGAAGGAATTTACTACCCCTGTGTCATCCTGGGGAGAGTAAATGCTTGTGGATTTGGAATGTGCTTGATGCAAATCTAGCTGTGAAGTGTACAACTAGGGCACAACTTCTGCCACTGAAGGAGTGGGTGTGTGTGGGGCCCAATTTTTGGAAAAAAGGGAGACTCCGCTTGGAGTAACCCTTGCTTGCTGTGTTTTTTAAAAATGATCCAAGATGAACAGAGCTGGGGTCAGGAAAGACTTTGCTACCTACCCCGGTGTCATCCTGGGGACGGATAAGAATGGCGTATTTTTGAATGTGCTTGATGCAAATCAAAACATCATGTTTGCAACTAGGGCACAAGTGCTGCCACTGATGGGGTGTCTGTGTGGCCCAATTTTTGGAAAAAAGGGAGACTCCGCTTGGAGTAACCCTTGCTTACATTGTTTTTAAAAGAAGCCAAGATGAACAGAGCTGGGATCAGGAAAGACTTTGCCACCTACCCTGGTTTCATCCTGGGGACGGTTAATTATGGTGTATTTTTGAATGTGCTTGATGCAAATCTAGCTGTGAATTGTACAACTGGGGCACAACTGCTGCCACTGAAGGGGTGGGTGTGTGTGGGGCCCAATTTTTGGAAAAAAAGGGAGACTCCGCTTGGAGTAACCCTTGCTTGCTGTGTTTTTTAAAAATGATCCAAGATGAACAGAGCTGGGGTCAGGAAAGACTTTGCTACCTACCCCGGTGTCATCTTGGGGACGGATAAGAATGGCGTATTTTTGAATGTGCTTGATGCAAATCAAAACATCATGTTTGCAACTAGGGCACAAGTGCTGTCACTGATGGGGTGTCTGTGTGGCCCAATTTTTGGAAAAAAGGGAGACTCCGCTTGGAGTAACCCTTGCTTGCTGTGTTTTTAAAAGAAGCTAAGATGAACAGAGCTGGGATCAGTAAAGACTTTGCTACCTACCCCGGTGTCATCCTGGGAACGGATAAGAATGGCGTATTTTTGAATGTGCTTGATGCAAATCAAAACATCATGTTTGCAACAAGGGCACAAGTGCTGCCACTGATGGGGTGTCTGTGTGGCCCAATTTTTGGAAAAAAGGGAGACTCCGCTTGGAGTAACCCTTGCTTGCTGTGTTTTTAAAAGAAGCCAAGATGAACAGAGCTGGGATCAGGAAAGACTTTGCTATCTACCCTGGTGTCATTCTGGGGACGGTTAATTAGGCCGTATTTTTGAGTGTGCTTGATGCAAATCAAAACATCATGTTTGCAACTAGGGCACAAGTGCTGCCACTGATGGGGTGTCTGTGTGGCCCAATTTTTGGAAAAAAGGGAGACTCCGCTTGGAGTAACCCTTGCTTACATTGTTTTTAAAAGAAGCCAAGATGAACAGAGCTGGGATCAGGAAAGACTTTGCTACCTACCCCGGTGTCATCCTGGGGACGGATAAGAATGGCGTATTTTTGAATGTGCTTGATGCAAATCTAGCTGTGAAGTCTACAACTGGGGCACAACTGCTGCCACGGAAGGGGTGGGTGTGTGTGGGGCCCAATTTTTGGAAAAAAGGGAGACTCCGCTTGGAGTAACCCTTGCTTGCTGTGTTTTCTAAAAATGATCCAAGATGAACAGAGCTGGGGTCAGGAAAGACTTTGCTACCTACCCCGGTGTCATCCTGGGGACGGATAAGAATGGCGTATTTTTGAATGCGCTTGATGCAAATCTAGCTGTGAAGTGTACAACTGGGGCACATCTGCTGCCACTGAAGGGGTGGGTGTGTGTGGGGCCCAATTTTTGGAAAAAAGGGAGACTCCGCTTGGAGTAACCCTTGCTTGCTGTGTTTTTTAAAAATGATCCAAGATGAACACAGCTGGGGTCAGGAAATACTTTGCTACCTACCCCGGTGTCATCCTGGGGACGGATAAGAATGGCGTATTTTTGAATGTGCTTGATGCAAATCAAAACATCATGTTTGCAACTAGGGCACAAGTGCTGCCACTGATGGGGTGTCTGTGTGGCACAATTTTTGGAAAAAAGGGAGACTCCGCTTGGAGTAACCCTTGCTTGCTGTGTTTTTAAAAGAAGCCAAGATGAACAGAGCTGGGATCAGGAAAGACTTTGCTACCTACCCTAGTGTCATCCTGGGGACGGTTAATTAGGCCGTATTTTTGAATGTGCTTGATGCAAATCTAGCTGTGAAGTGCACAACTAGGGCACAAGTGCTGCCACTGAATGGGTGGGTGTTTGTGGGGCACAATTTTTAGAAAAAAAGGGAGACTCCGCTTGGAGTAACCCTTGCTTGCTGTGTTTTTTAAAAGGAGCCAAGATGAACAAGTCATGGTTCAGCAAAGACTTTGCTACCTACCCCGGAGTCATCCTGGGGACGGTTAAGTATGGCGTATTTTTGAATGTGCTTGATGCAAATCTAGCTGTGAAGTGTACAACTAGGGCACAAGTGCTGCCACTGAATGGGTGGGTGTGTGTGGGGCCCAATTTTTGGAAAAAAAGGGAGACTACGCTTGGAGTCACCTTGCGGTGTTTTACATGATTTTAGAAGGGCGTGCCATGCCTATATCTGTGTGTCCTCCTCTTTTTCCTTGTCCATCTGTTTTGTTTTCGCATGAGTATATGTCCTTGTCACTTTCCCATGTGTTTGTGTTGTGTTGTGAGTTGTTTGTCACCTTTTGGACACCTTTGAGGGTGTTTTCTAGGTGTTTTTATGTGTTTGTGATTGGCTGCCATTGTTTCCTATGCAGTTCGAGTTCGGTTCGTTGAACGTTCGACGAGCCGAACTCAAACGGGACATCCGTTCGGCGAACCGACCTCGAGCTGAACCGGGACCGGTTCGCTCATCTCTAGTGGTAAGTAGAGTTGAGCAAGTACCTAACTATTCGTACTCGCTATACTCATAATTAATACTATCCAATACTCATGTATTCGTTCTGAATAGTGTGTGCAATGCAAGTCAATGGGGAAAAACTCACATTATAATAACTAACCTGAATGCCATACTTTTCGTACGAGAAGCAAATAGTGCGAAATTCGAGATACTCTTTACATTGCGAATTTTTTCCCATTGACTTGCATTGCTCATGCTATTTGGAGCAAATATGCGAGTATTAGACAGTACTCGTTATGAGTATAGCGAGTACGAATAGTTAGGTACTCGCTCAATTCTAATGGTAAGTACTGACTTGTGAATGAGGCCTACCTGTACAAGTAAAGCCAGATAAATTCCATTAATCCAGCACCTGATGGTCCATAAATCTTGATAATCCAGGATGCAACAAAAAAAATCCTTTGATGGACTATCATAAAAATAGACCAGTAGCTTGTATACTGGGGTAGTTTGTTTAGAAAGTGGCTGACAAAACAGTGATGGAAAACATATATTAATATTAGGATTTTTGTGACATGTGTAGATTCTATTGTTACAAGAGACACATTTTGTAATCATGGTGCAGTACAGATTACAAAGTATTCACTTGCATCGCTGTGTGGTATATGCTTCAGCCCAGAATTATTATGACAGTGAACCCTTACACCCAGTATAGAGAACAGGAGAAGTAGTACTTTGCAGTGTTATGCTCACGGGGCGAGCACTGTATGAGTGGATCTATTGGATAGAAGATATCATTCACTTCTCTGGGGGAACGAACTGGAGTGGTCGTTGAGTCTTCACTACTGCCACCGGAGGTGACAGCAGGTACACACGCTGGTAAGCAGTTGGCAGAAGGCAGCCCCAGGGAATCTGCGGTACCCCGGCAGCAGGTAACATGGACACAGTACAGTTTTTGTTAGAAGCGGCAACAGCAGAAGTCAGAGTAATGGGTCCATCCGGTATGGATGGATGGGTACAGCAGCAGTGAACGGGGTTTATACTTGTGGCAGCTTGTATCGTAGCAGACAGCCGACGAAGGTGGTCGTAGCAGCAGTAGCAGAAAAGTAGTGCACTGAAACAGAGATGCAAATCGAGAGCAGTAGGTAGCACAATAGCCGCAGCAGCACTGAGGACCTGAGAATTAGCAATGTAACTAACTTGTTGCGCTGACACTTCCCTTAAGGGGAAGGTGCCTTAAATACCTGAAACCTCTCAGCTGATCTAAGATGCAGTTACGGATCAGAGTGCACTGGCCATTAAAGAAAAAGGGCGTTGCTGCATTTTCACCCTTTGGGAAGAACCAGGAAGCCTGTGAGGTGCACACAGGATCTGGGGGACAGCAGCATGGACCAGGGATGGGGCAGCCACTGCAGGACAGCCAGGCAGGTGAGAGAATTAATATCCCTATCAGGGGAGGGTGGCAGGATAGTGCAGGGAGGCCAGTATGAGCGTTAAAGTACCCCCCTTAAGCAACCCTTCTCTAGAAATCTCTTAAGGATAAGAGGGGCATTCATATTTTCCTTTGTGTCCCAGGAATGACACGGTAACCAGGAGTAAGGGGACTTAGACTGACCCTCAGACTAGGGGCCCTAAACTGTCCCTTATTACCGAGGTAGGCTTGATGGTGGCCAGGTCTGGACCACCTGCGTAGCCCTAACTCCGGAGCAACCCTTGTATAACATCCCTTCTCCCCCACACCTGGCGAGGGCTGGGACAGGAGTAAAGAATCCCACAAATACCAACAGACAGGGGAAAAAGAAGGCTCAAATTCACTACAACCACACACAGGGGAAAAGACAACACTTGCTCAGGGAGAAATAAAGTACAGGAAGGAAATAAACAACAAGGATATTTCCATAGCACACCAAATAGCATACAACAGTTCACCAACAATTAGATCACCACAAATAAAAACATATAACACTGAAGCAAAGCTACAGCTATTTTTGGCATATGAGGCTAGGTTCCACCATTTTTTATATGGCGGTGGTGGCGTAATAGGACGTCAGCAACCTTAGACCCCAGCAGCAATTCACCAGCCAGCAGGAATTAAGTCCTGCTAAACCAAAGACCAGAGAGCACTAAACAGTTAAAGTCCAACTCTGGCTGAGTAACTAAGAAGCATCAGGTTGCCTAGCAAATTCTACAATTTGAACAGAATCTGGAGTCATCATGACAGTACCCCTCCCTCTACGAGGGGCCTCTGGACCCTCAAGATCCACTAGCCCTGGTTTCTCAGGATGGCGACAATGAAAAGACCTAACCAGACGTTCTGCATGGATATCTGATGCTGAAACCCAAGTCCTCTCCTCAGGACCATAACTCTTACAGTGCACCAAATACTGCAAACTGAAATGAACAACTCAAGAGTCAACAATTCTAAACATCACAAACTCCAGAGAATCGATTATCAAAACCAGGGGTAGAGAGGGGCAGGAATAGGATTTCCCGAACACACAAATTTCTTCAGCAGAGACTTATGAAATACATTATGAATTTTGTAATCATCAGATAACGCCAACCGGAAGGCCAGTGGGTTGATGACAGCAGAAATCCTAAATGGACCAATGAATCAAGGTCCCAACTTAAGTGAAGGTAATTTAAATGTGATAGCAAACTTGATATAACAAAAGGCACTCACCGGAATAGCTGTGTAAAAAATTATTTATTCCCTCGTTGGCTCACATGTGAAGGCAGTAGGGGAGGGGGGCACACAAAGCACGTCGGACGATGGCCGTTTCGCGTCTGTTCGAGACGCTTCCTCGGGTCCACACTCACACACTGTGTGGACCCGTGGAAGCGTCTTGAACAGACGCAAAATGGCCATCGTCTGATGTGCTTTGTGTGCCCCCTCCCCTACTGCCTTCACATGTGATCCGACGAGGGAATAAAGAATATTTGACAGCTATTCCGGTGAGTGCCTTTTCGTTCTATCAAGTATGCTACAGGATGGACGTTTTTGCTTTGAAATGAGCACCAGGGATAACTCCACCATGACAGCCAGGAAGCAAGCAATTAAGCTGATGGATAATGCTGAACAGAGATTATAGTGTGGTGTGCATGAATTGTTCTATTGTGAATAGTGCCCAGTTTTCCTTCTATGGTTTTCAATTAATTTAATTGTGATGTTTTTAGTGTACAACCACACCATATCACACACACACTGGTCCGGACCAGACACACATCCACTGTTAGCCACATGCTTATACCTAGTACACATACTAAGCAGGTGCTGCTGAACTGTTCTCCATGTAGCCGCTAAGCTTGACCCTACCTGGCCCTCTTCAGGAAACCCAGAAGATTTACCTTTAAGCAAAGTACAGAATTGGGGATGGCAACCATAGACACAGAAAAATGGAGACACACCACAGGACTCTTGACGGTTGTTATTAATAGCGAATTCCGCTAACGGAAGGGATGTGGACCATTCCTCCTGGATGTCGGAGGCAAAACAGCGCAAATACTGCTCCAGATTCTGATTTATGCTGTCAGTCTGCCCCTTTGACTGTGAATGGAAAGCTGAAGAGTGACACAATTTAATCCCCAAGCAGGAATATAATTCTCTGAAAAAATTAGCCATAAATTGAGTACTCCTATCAGAGACAATATCAGACGGGACAGGGGACGAGGCAGTCACCGCAGGACGCCAAGGTAGGTGAGAGGGGGGAGGGGCCAAGACAGAGTGGTATGGACATTGCAAGTGGATATACATAGAATAATGCAGATACTGAGAATTACAACCAACATACAGGACAGAAGTGGTTCTATGCACTGTTTGTAGTATAGTATATAGTGTGGACTCCCCACTACAAATTTTATACACATACAGTATATCTATATATATAATTGCCTTATTCTGTCTGTCTGTCTGTCTGTCTGTCTGTCATGCTCCAAAATTGTGTCCTTACGGTGACACAAAGCTGATTGGCCGCTGGGCTCGCCATGGCCCCGCCCCCCCCCACGGATTGGCCTCTTGCCCCGGCTCTCTCCAGGCCCCGCCCCCCTCACGCAATGCACGCTCGCTCTGGCCCAACTGACACGGAGCTCCGACTCCCAGGTGAGTACACACACACACATCAGATCACACTCACTCTCACACACACCTCACACATCACATCCACACACTCACAACATCCTGGGATATCGCTTGCTTCTACACCGGCTCCATCACGATCCCAGCAGCGCCAGACATAACCTTGCGATGCTGGGATCTTGACGGAGCCCGTGAACGCTGGTAACCATTATACACATCGGGTAACAAAGGTCCCTTGGTTACCTGATGTGTATCATAGTTACCAGTGTACATCGGCTCCGTCACGATCCCAGCAGCGCCAGACATAACCTTGCGATGCTGGGATCTTGACGGAGCCCGTGAACGCTGGTAACCATTATACACATCGGGTAACTAAGGTCCCTTAGTTACCCGATGTGTATCATAGTTACCAGTGTACACCGGCTCCCGGTACACATGTTCAGGGAGCCGGCATTATTCTCCTCTCCCCCCAGGACTACTCCTCCTATTACAGTCCTCCTATTATACACCTCTCTGAGTATAATAGGAGAACTATTATAGCATGGGGGATGTAGCACGATGGGGGGTGCGCAGCATGGGGGATGTAGCACGATGGGGTGCGCAGCATGGGGGATGTAGCACGATGGGGAGTGCGCAGCATGGGGGATGTAGCACGATGGGGGGTGCACAGCATGGGGGATGTAGCACGATGGGGGGTGCGCAGCATGGGGGATGTAGCACGATGGGGAGTGCGCAGCATGGGGGATGTAGCACGATGGGGAGTGCGCAGCATGGGGGATGTAGCACGATGGGGAGTGCACAGCATGGGGGATGTAGCACGATGGGGAGTGTGCAGCATGGGGGATGTAGCACGATGGGGAGTGCGCAGCATGGGGGATGTAGCACGATGGGGAGTGCGCAGCATGGGGGATGTAGCACGATGGGGACTGCGCAGCATGGGGGATGTAGCACGATGGGGAGTGCGCAGCATGGGGGATGTAGCACGATGGGGAGGTGCGCAGCATGGGGGATGTAGCACGATGGGGAGTGCGCAGCATGGGGGATGTAGCACGATGGGGAGTGTGCAGCATGGCGGATGTAGCACGATGGGGGGTGCGCAGCATGGGGGATGTAGCACGATGGGGAGTGCGCAGCATGGGGGATGTAGCACGATGGGGGATGTAGCACAATGGGGGATGTAGCACGATGAGGAGTGCGCAGCATGGGGGATTTAGCACGATGGGGAGTGCGCAGCATGGCGGATGTAGCACGATGGGGAGTGCGCAACATGGCGGATGGAGCACGATGGCGGGTGCGCAGCATGGGGGATGTAGCACGGTGGGGAGTGCGCAGCATGGGGGATGTAGCACGATGGGGGATGTAGCACGATGGGGGATGTAGCACAATGGGGGGTGCGCAGCATGGGGGATGTAGCACGATGGGGAGTGCGCAGCATGGGGGATGTAGCACGATGGGGAGTGCGCAGCATGGGGGATGTAGCACGATGGGGGGGTGCGCAGCATGGGGGATGTAGCACGATGGGGGGTGCGCAGCATGGGGGATGGAGCATGATGGGGAGTGCGCAGCATGGAGGATGGAGCACGATGGGGAGTGCACAGCATGGAGGATGGAGCACGATGGGGAGTGCGCAGCATGGGGGATGGAGCACGATGGGGGGTGCGCAGCATGGGGGATGGAGCACGATGGGGAATGCGCAGCATAGGGGATGGGGCATGATGGGGGGTGCGCAGCATGGGGGATGGAGCATGATGGGAGGTGCACACCTCCCCCCAACACACACACACACACACACACACACACACACACAGGGAACCACAAACACCGCCATACACAGACACCCACACACACAGACAACGCTGCACACACACAACACCCAACACACAAACACCGCGGCATACATAAATATACGCACATACCTCCCCCCAAAACACACCACACCCACACAAACTGCACAACACACACACACAAAGAACGCGACAGACACACAGCGCTCCACAAACAACGCAACACACATACAACACCGCTCTCACCCCCCGCCACACCCAGACAACACCCAGAACATGTACAGCGCCCTACACAAACACTTGGTAACTACACACAACAACATCTATATATATATATATATATATATATATATATATATATCTATATCTATATCTATAACAAAAATCATACATGAACTACACAATACGTAAATTCTAGAATACCCGATGCATAGAATCGGGCCAACTTCTAGTATATATATATATATATGTAGTTACCAAGTGTTTGTGTAGGGCGCTGTACATGTTCTGGGTGTTGTCTGGGTGTGGCGGGGGGTGAGAGCGGTGTTGTATGTGTGTTGCGTTGTTTGTGGAGCGCTGTGTGTCTGTCGCGTTGTGTGTGTGTGTGTTGCGCGGTTTGTGTGGGTGTGGTGTGTTTTGGGGGGAGGTATGTTTTTTGCAATGTGTGTGTTGTGCGGTATGTGCGTATATTTATGTATGCCGCGGTGTTTGTGTGTTGGGTGTTGTGTGTGTGCAGCGTTGTCTGTGTGTGTGGGTGTCTGTGTATGGCGGTGTTTGTGGTTCCCTGTGTGTGTGTGTGTGTGTGTGTGTTGGGGGGAGGTGTGCACCTCCCATCGTGCTCCTTCCCCCATGCTGCGCACCCCCCATCATGCCCCATCCCCTACTATGCTGCGCATTCCCCATCGTGCTCCATCCCCCATGCTGCGCACCCCCCATCGTGCTCCATCCCCCATGCTGCGCACTCCCCATCGTGCTCCATCCTCCATGCTGCGCACTCCCCATCGTGCTCCATCCCCCATGCTGCGCACTCCCCATCATGCTCCATCCCCCATGCTGCGCACCCCCCATCGTGCTACATCCCCCATGCTGCGCACCCCCCATCGTGCTACATCCCCCATGCTGCGCACTCCCCATCGTGCTACATCCCCCATGCTGCGCACTCCCCATCGTGCTACATCCCCCATGCTGCGCACCCCCCATCGTGCTACATCCCCCATCGTGCTACATCCCCCATGCTGCGCACTCCCCATCGTGCTACATCCCCCATGCTGCGCACCCGCCATCGTGCTCCATCCGCCATGCTGCGCACTCCCCATCGTGCTACATCCGCCATGCTGCGCACTCCCCATCGTGCTACATCCCCCATGGTGTGCACTCCCCATCGTGCTACATCCCCCATGCCGCGCACTCCCCATAGTGCTATATCCCCCATGCTGCGCACTCCCCATCGTGCTACATCCCCCATGCTGCGCACCCCCCATCGTGCTACATCCCCCATCGTGCTACATCCCCCATCGTGCTACATCCCCCATGCTGCGCACTCCCCATCGTGCTACATCCCCCATGCTGCGCACCCGCCATCGTGCTCCATCCGCCATGCTGCGCACTCCCCATCTTGCTACATCCCCCGTGCTGCGCACTCCCCATCGTGCTACATCCCCCATGCTGCGCACTCCCCATCGTGCTACATCCCCCATGCTGCGCACTCCCCATCGTGCTACATCCCCCATGCTGCACACTCCCCATCGTGCTACATCCCCCATGCTGCGCACTCCCCATCGTGCTACATCCCCCATGCTGCGCACTCCCCATCGTGCTACATCCCCCATGCTGCACACTCCCCATCGTGCTCCATCCCCCATGCTGCGCACCCCCCATCGTGCTACATCCCCCATGCTGCGCACTCCCCATCGTGCTACATCCCCCATGCTGCGCACCCCATCGTGCTACATCCCCCATGCTGCGCACCCCCCATCGTTCTACATCCCCCATGCTATAATAGTTCTCCTATTATACTCAGAGAGGAGTATAATAGGAGGACTGTAATAGGAGGAGTAGTCCTGGGGGGAGAGGAGTATAATGCCGGCTCCCTGCACATGTGTACCGGGAGCAGGTGTACACTGGTAACTATGATACACATCGGGTAACTAAGGGACCTTAGTTACCCGATGTGTATAATGGTTACCAGCGTTCACGGGCTCCGTCAAGATCCCAGCATCGCAAGGTTATGTCTGGCGCTGCTGGGATCGTGACGGAGCCGGTGTACACTGGTAACTATGATACACATCGGGTAACCAAGGGACCTTAGTTACCCGATGTGTATAATGGTTACCAGCGTTCACGGGCTCCGTCAAGATCCCAGCATCGCAAGGTTATGTCTGGCACTGCTGGGATCGTGACGGAGCCGGTGTAGAAGCAAGCGATATCCCAGGATGTTGTGAGTGTGTGGATGTGATGTGTGAGGTGTGTGTGAGAGTGAGTGTGATCTGATGTGTGTGTGTGTACTCACCTGGGAGTCGGAGCTCCTTGTCAGTTGGGCCAGAGCGAGCGTGCATTGCGTGAGGGGGGCGGGGCCTGGAGAGAGTCGGGGCAAGAGGCCAATCCGTGGGGGGGGCGGGGCCATGGCGAGCCCAGCGGCCAATCAGCTTTGTGTCACCGTAAGGACACAATTTTGGAGCATGACAGACAGACAGACAGACAGAATAAGGCAATTATATATATAGATATATATATAGATATATATACGGTCACAGTTCCATACGAAATACTATATACACAAATCTACAGTACATACTAAAACATAATAACAGCGTCTGTAGCATAGTTTGCAGAGCTGTGTATGCTGGGTGCAATTTTCAGTATATGTTCCAATTGATAGATACATAGGATATATGGGACTGAGGTATATACTGTACATTAGGTAAATGAAGCTGAGGTATATAAATGAGATAGCACATGCTGGGGCTGAGGTATATAGAGTAGATAGGATATACGGTGCTTTGGTATATACATTACATACAGGGCTGTATTTTGCCTTCGTGCTGCCCTAGGCACTTTAAGTGGTCGCGCCCCTTAGTGACAACGTAAAACTGAGTTTTCGCACTCGACATCTGTTTAAGGCAGATCTACTTTGTAAAACACTTTAAAAAGTATAAATGAGAAACAAAGGGCACTAACCCCCCCCCCCCAATGGGGATCACCACGGGCACATCAAAACATAGCATGAGTATAAAATATTCCCACCACACCGTCCCCACTTATATACTGTGACTGTCACACTGCCCCTAATATACTACACACTGCCCTCCCTTATATTATACCCACTACACCTTCCTCAATTATGAAATATGATCTGCACATTGACCTCACATCATGCTGCCCCCTCCTCACAATGTCCCATGCATGCTGCCCCTTCCTCACAATGTCCCATGCATGCTGCCCCCTCCTCACAATGTCCCATGCATGCTGCCCCTTCCTCCCAATGTCCCATGCATGCTGCCCCTTCCTCACAATGTCCCATGCATGCTGCCCCCTCCTCACAATGTCCCATGCATGCTGCCCCCTCACAATGTCCCATGCATGCTGCCCCATCCTCACAATGTCCCATGCATGCTGCCCCCGCCTCACAATGTCCCATGCATGCTGCCCCCTCCTCACAATGTCCCATGCATGCTGCCCCCTCCTCACAATGTCCCATGCATGCTGCCCCCTCCTCACAATGTCCCATGCATGCTGCCCCCTCCTCACAATGTCCCATGCATGCTGCCCCCGCCTCACAGTGTCCCATGCATGCTGCCCCCTCCTCACAATGTCCCATGCATGCTGCCCCCTCCTCACAATGTCCCATGCATGCTGCCCCCTCCTCACAATGTCCCATGCATGCTGCCCCCGCCTCAGTGTCCCATGCATGCTGCCCCCTCCTCACAATGTCCCATGCATGCTGCCCCCGCCTCACAATGTCCCATGCATGCTGCTCCCTCCTCACAATGTCCCATGCATGCTGCCCCCTCCTCACAATGTCCCATGCATGCTGCCCCCTCCTCACAATGTCCCATGCATGCTGCCCCCGCCTCACAATGTCCCATGCATGCTGCCCCTCCTCACAATGTCCCATGCATGCTGCTCCATCCTCACAATGTCCCATGCATGCTGCCCCCTCATCACAATGTCCCATGCATGCTGCCCCCTCATCACAATGTCCCATGCATGCTGCCCCCTCCTCACAGTGTCCCATGCATGCTGATCCTTCCTCAGTGTCCCATGCATGCTGATCCCTCCTCACAATGTCCCATGCATGCTGATCCCTCCTCAGTGTCCCATGCATGCTGCTCCATCTTCACAGTGTCCCATGCATGCTGCTCCATCCTCACAATGTCCCATGCATGCTGCTCCCTCCTCACAGGGTCCCATGCATGCTGCTCCCTCCTCACAGGGTCCCATGCATGCTGCTCCCTCCTCACAGGGTCCCATGCATGCTGCTCCCTCCTCACAGGGTCCCATGCATGCTGCCCCCTCCTCACAATGTCCCATGCATGCTGCCCCCTCATCACAATGTCCCATGCATGCTGCCCCCTCCTCACAGTGTCCCATGCATGCTGATCCCTCCTCAGTGTCCCATGCATGCTGATCCCTCCTCAGTGTCCCATGCATGCTGCTCCATCTTCACAGTGTCCCATGCATGCTGATCCCTCCTCAGTGTCCCATGCATGCTGCTCCATCTTCACAGTGTCCCATGCATGCTGCTCCATCTTCACAGTGTCCCATGCATGCTGCTCCATCCTCACAATGTCCCATGCATGCTGCTCCCTCCTCACAGGGTCCCATGCATGCTGCTCCCTCCTCACAGGGTCCCATGCATGCTGCTCCCTCCTCACAGGGTCCCATGCATGCTGCTCCCTCCTCACAGGGTCCCATGCATGCTGCCCCCTCATCACAATGTCCCATTCATGCTGCCCCCTCCTCAGTGTCCCATGCATGCTGCCCCCCTCCTCAGTGTCCCATGCATGCTGCCCCCCTCCTCACAGTGTCCCATGCATGCTGCCCCCCTCCTCACAGTGTCCCATGCATGCTGATCCTTCCTCAGTGTCCCATGCATGCTGATCCCTCCTCACAATGTCCCATGCATGCTGATCCCTCCTCAGTGTCCCATGCATGCTGCTCCATCTTCACAGTGTCCCATGCATGCTGCTCCATCCTCACAATGTCCCATGCATGCTGCTCCCTCCTCACAGGGTCCCATGCATGCTGCTCCCTCCTCACAGGGTCCCATGCATGCTGCTCCCTCCTCACAGGGTCCCATGCATGCTGCTCCCTCCTCACAGGGTCCCATGCATGCTGCCCCCTCCTCACAATGTCCCATGCATGCTGCCCCCTCATCACAATGTCCCATGCATGCTGCCCCCTCCTCACAGTGTCCCATGCATGCTGATCCCTCCTCAGTGCCCCATGCATGCTGATCCCTCCTCAGTGTCCCATGCATGCTGCTCCATCTTCACAGTGTCCCATGCATGCTGATCCCTCCTCAGTGTCCCATGCATGCTGCTCCATCTTCACAGTGTCCCATGCATGCTGCTCCATCTTCACAGTGTCCCATGCATGCTGCTCCATCCTCACAATGTCCCATGCATGCTGCTCCCTCCTCACAGGGTCCCATGCATGCTGCTCCCTCCTCACAGGGTCCCATGCATGCTGCTCCCTCCTCACAGGGTCCCATGCATGCTGCTCCCTCCTCACAGGGTCCCATGCATGCTGCCCCCTCATCACAATGTCCCATGCATGCTGCCCCCTCCTCAGTGTCCCATGCATGCTGCCCCCCTCCTCAGTGTCCCATGCATGCTGCCCCCCTCCTCACAGTGTCCCATGCATGCTGCCCCCCTCCTCACAGTGTCCCATGCATGCTGCCCCCCTCCTCACAGTGTCCCATGCATGCTGCCCCCTCCTCACAGGGTCCCATGCATGCTGCCCCCTCCTCACAGGGTCCCAAGCATGCTGCCCCCTCCTCACAGGGTCCCATGCATGCTGCTCCATGCTCACAGTGTCCAATGCATGCTGCTCCATGCTCACAGTGTCCCATGCATGCTGCTCCATCCTCACAGTGTCCCATGCATGCTGCTCCCTCCTCACAGGGTCCCATGCATGCTGCTCCCTCCTCACAGGGTCCCATGCATGCTGCTCCATCCTCACAGGGTCCCATGCATGCTGCTCCATCCTCACAGGGTCCCATGCATGCTGCTCCCTCCTCACAGTGTCCCATGCATGCTGCTCCCTCCTCACAGTGTCCCATGCATGCTGCTCCCTCCTCACAGTGTCCCATGCATGCTGCTCCTTCCTCACAGTGTCCCATGCATGCTGCTCCCTCCTCACAGTGTCCCATGCATGCTGATCCCTCCTCACAGTGTCCCATGCATGCTGCTCCCTCCTCACAGTGTCCCATGCATGCTGCTCCATCCTTACAGTGTCCCATGCATGCTGCTCCATCCTCACAGTGTCCCATGCATGCTGCTCCATCCTCACAGTGTCCCATGCATGCTGCCCCCTCCTCACAGGGTCCCATGCATGCTGCCCCCTCCTCACAGGGTCCCATGCATGCTGCCCCCTCCTCACAGGGTCCCATGCATGCTGCCCCCTCCTCACAGGGTCCCATGCATGCTGCCCCCTCCTCACAGGGTCCCATGCATGCTGCTCCCTCCTCACAGGGTCCCATGCATGCTGCTCCCTCCTCACAGGGTCCCATGCATGCTGCTCCCTCCTCACAGGGTCCCATGCATGCTGCTCCCTCCTCACAGGGTCCCATGCATGCTGCTCCCTCCTCACAGGGTCCCATGCATGCTGCTCCCTCCTCACAGGGTCCCATGCATGCTGCTCCCTACTCACAGGGTCCCATGCATGCTGCCCCCTCCTCACAGGGTCCCATGCATGCTGCCCCCTCCTCACAGTGTCCCATGCATGCTGCCCCCTCCTCACAGTGTCCCATGCATGCTGCCCCCTCCTCACAGTGTCCCATGCATGCTGCCCCCTCCTCACAGTGTCCCATGCATGCTGCCCCCTCCTCACAGTGTCCCATGCATGCTGCCCCCTCCTCACAGTGTCCCATGCATGCTGCCCCCTCCTCACAGTGTCCCATGCATGCTGCTCCATCCTCACAGTGTCCCATGCATGCTGCTCCATCCTCACAATGTCCCATGCATGCTGCCCCCTCCTCACAATGTCCCATGCATGCTGCCCCCTCCTCACAATGTCCCATGCATGCTGCCCCCTCCTCACAGTGTCCCATGCATGCTGCCCCTCTCCATGAGCTCCTAATGCTGCCTTACTCTTTTCCATAATGACACCTCCATGCTGCCCCATTCATCATACTAAGACCACCACACTAACGCTTATGCTGAGACCCCCCCCCCCCCCACACACACACACACACACACACACTACCCCACTCTTGATATTGACTCCCCTACATTGCTCCACTCCATACTGAGCCCACACATGCTGCCCCTTCTCCATAATGAGCTCCCAATGCTGCCCCCCTCTCATTCTGAGTCCTTACACTCCCCCATCGATTTTGTCATTGCACTATCCCTCATCCCTTGTCCTCTGTGTCTCCCCCCAGCCTCCCCCCCAGCCTCAGCCTCTCTCTCCCCCCAGCCTCCCCCCCAGCCTCAGCCTCTCTCTCCCCCCAGCCTCCCCCCCAGCCTCAGCCTCTCTCTCCCCCCAGCCTCCCCCCCAGCCTCAGCCTCTCTCTCCCCCCAGCCTCCCCCCAGCCTCAGCCTCTCTCTCCCCCCAGCCTCCCCCCCAGCCTCAGCCTCTCTCTCCCCCCAGCCTCCCCCCAGCCTCAGCCTCTCTCCCCCCAGCCTCAGCCTCTCTCTTTTCCCAGCCTCCCCCCCAGCCTCTCTCTTTTCCCAGCCTCCCCCCCAGCCTCTCTCTTTTCCCAGCCTCCCCCCCAGCCTCTCTCTTTTCCCAGCCTCCCCCCCAGCCTCTCTCTTTTCCCAGCCTCCCCCCCAGCCTCTCTCTTTTCCCAGCCTCCCCCCCAGCCTCTCTCTTTTCCCAGCCCCCCCCCCAGCCTCTCTCTTTTCCCAGCCTCCCCCCCAGCCTCTCTCTTTTCCCAGCCTCCCCCCCAGCCTCTCTCTTTTCCCAGCCTTCCCCCCAGCCTCTTTCTTTTCCCAGCCTCCCCCCCAGCCTCTCTCTTTTCCCAGCCTCCCCCCCAGCCTCTCTCTTTTCCCAGCCTCCCCCCCAGCCTCTCTCTTTTCCCAGCCTCCCCCCCAGCCTCTCTCTTTTCCCAGCCTCCCCCCAGCCTCTCTCTTTTCCCAGCCTCCCCCCCAGCCTCTCTCTTTTCCCAGCCTCCCCCCCAGCCTCTCTCTTTTCCCAGCCTCTCTCTTTTCCCAGTCTCTCTCTTTTCCCAGCCTCTCTCTTTTCCCAGCCTCTCTCTTTTCCCAGCCTCTCTCTTTTCCCAGCCTCCCCCCAGCCTCTCTCTTTTCCCAGCCTCCCCCCAGCCTCTCTCTTTTCCCAGCCTCCCCCCAGCCTCTCTCTTTTCCCAGCCTCCCCCCAGCCTCTCTCTTTTCCCAGCCTCCCCCCAGCCTCTCTCTTTTCCCAGCCTCCCCCCAGCCTCTCTCTTTTCCCAGCCTCCCCCCAGCCTCTCTCTTTTCCCAGCCTCCCCCCAGCCTCTCTCTTTTCCCAGCCTCCCCCCAGCCTCTCTCTTTTCCCAGCCTCCCCCCAGCCTCTCTCTTTTCCCAGCCTCCCCCCAGCCTCTCTCTTTTCCCAGCCTCCCCCCAGCCTCTCTCTTTTCCCAGCCTCCCCCCAGCCTCTCTCTTTTCCCAGCCTCCCCCCAGCCTCTCTCTTTTCCCAGCCTCCCCCCAGCCTCTCTCTTTTCCCAGCCTCCCCCCAGCCTCTCTCTTTTCCCAGCCTCCCCCCAGCCTCTCTCTTTTCCCAGCCTCCCCCCAGCCTCTCTCTTTTCCCAGCCTCCCCCCAGCCTCTCTCTTTTCCCAGCCTCCCCCCAGCCTCTCTCTTTTCCCAGCCTCCCCCCCAGCCTCTCTCTCTTCCCAGCCTCCCCCCCAGCCTCAGCCTCTCTCTTCCCAGCCTCCCCCCAGCCTCTCTCTTTTCCCAGCCTCTCTCTTTTCCCAGCCTCCCCCCAGCCAAAAAGAGGCATCGCAACGATCATCAACTAACCTGTAAGGTGCCCATACATTCTAGGCTCTGCCTTACGCATACCTGCTCCGTTGCCTGCTGCCCTGCTCTGCTATTATCCTCTGCCGGCTGGCTCCAGCTCCAGTCGCGTCCTCCTCCGCGGCGTGTGATGTCTGCAGATTCAGAATTGGACGCTGCAGCACGGGGCAGTGAGCTGATTGGCGCGCCCGCGCGCCTCTGACCCGGAAGTGCAGACAATGGAACTTCCGGGGTTAATCAGCTCACTATGCCTGGCGCCCTCCGTGTATTTAAAGAGACAGAAGTGCGCATTTCCTCTCCCTCTCACCCCCCCTCCCCCCCGAGAACACAGCGAAGTGCAACGGAGGGAGGAGCGGGGGGCGGGGATGTAAAAAAAAAAAAAAAAAAAAAAAAATTTATATATTTTTTTTTTTTGCTGCCAGAAAGTGCCGCCCCCCCGCAACGTGCCGCCCTAGGCACGGGACCACGGGTGCCTAGTGGCAAATACGGCCCTGATTACATAGGACATACTGGGGCAGAGATATACACATTAAATGGGATATACAAGGCTGAGGTTTACACGTTAGATAGGATATATGGGGCTGAAGTATATACATTAGATAGGACATACTGTAGCTGAGGTATATGTATTATATTGGATATATGAGGCTGAGGTAAATATATTAGATTATACATAGATATACAGTATATATAGCCACAGCCTCAGTATATCCCATCTCATGAATATACCTCAGCCCTAGTGTATACATTAGATTGGATATACTGTGGTTTTGGTATATGCATCATGCAATGTGGCCCCAGCCTGTTTACTCACCGAGCCTGCAGGATGCAGCTCAGGCCTGTGCCACACTCACGTGCCTCCGGTACGTGTTTGGCAGTTTTTATCACGTTCCCGAGGCACATACACACGTGGACATATGATTTCATAACTGTTTTGACACACGTAAGTATTTTGGATCGGAACATGTGTCCGTTCCGTACTTACGTGTGTCCTGACATGTCCACGTATTCTCCGGCAGCACGGGTATCACACGGCCCGCACCCGTACCACACGGATGTAGTGTGGATGTGGTCCCATGTGACACGCGCCAAAGAAACACGTGTCATTATTTTAAAATAAAAAAAACAAATACTCACCTCCTTCTTCCCTGCAGAATCTTCCGCTCCAAACAGTTGCTTCCGGCCGCCGCTCGTTATGAGCATGTTATGGAGGTGGGCGTGCTGTCACGGGTGCTGATCTCCGTCCCTCCGCTCGGCCGGAAGCAGCATCAGCTGGGAGTGGGCGTGGCTGGAGCCAAAGAACCCTGGACAGCAGTGAGGACCACGTGAGTATGTAAATTACCGGTTCTCTGTGTGTTATCGCGGATAGCACACGGAGAACATACGTGGACCGCACGTACCAGAGACACGTACTTACCTCACGAAACATGCAAGGAAAATACGTGTCTCACGTCACGTGCGTGATTTTCACGTGAGTGTGGCACAGGCCTCACTAGATGCCCAAGTGCAGGCAATAGTCCAGGAGTGTGTAAGCCGCTGTGGCGTACAGAAAGGTAAGTACTGTATATGCATGTTTGCGTTCGTGACTATTTGGGTTAGTTTGTCATCGCATGTGTGCACCAGCACTCCTGCACACCATGAAAATACTTTAAAGGGCCAGCATCCATAAATCCAGGGCTGGTGGCCTATTATTTAGCTCAATGCTGCAGTTCAGTGGCCAGCTGTATATACTTTGATGTTTTCTATGCTTTTTAACATCTTTTGTATTTTTTTAAGCACTACCTAAGTGTTGGTTTATACAGCAAGTGAAATAAGTATTGAACACCTCACTGATTTTAGTGTAAATATATTTCAAAAGGTGCTGTTGGCATGAATTCCTCACATGTCGGTAATAAACCATCCAATCCACAAAGGCAAACATATTAAACCATAGATGTCCATAAATTTAGTGATGGTGATGTGGCACCCCTGAGGCTTCAGGCGCCAGAGAGTACTGTACCTCCATTTGGGTGTAGTACTAATCCTGGGTCCAAGGAAGGTCGGTACCGGTTTCCACTCACACATACAGTACATACAGTAACACAGGGTTGCCCTCCCCAATGGGGATTGGGCCAGAGTCGGGTAACAGTAGGGGGTCACTACAGCGGTTGGGTTTAGAGGATGCCACGGCACCAGGGGATCCCCGATCCACTGGAACCCGGGACTCAGGGTCAGGGAGAAGCAGCCACCAGGGGGAGTCAGGAGCACACAGTGGGAAAAGCAGGTTGACCTAGTGAGAGTAGTGAACCAGCCGGTGGCAGCGCCTGGGGGCAACAGCTTGGAACACACAATACAACTACCACAAAAGGAGAGAAGAGCTTCAGACACAGAGCAGAGTGGACGTGCCACGGGCAGCTCTGTGGGCCAAGGCATTCAACACGATCGCTGGGGATAAGCAGGCAGCTACGTCTACAGGACCGGCACTGTCGGTGTACAGAACCCTAGGGCAGGCATACTTTACGTTGTCTACCAATTCTTTAAGGGTTGCGGTAATGGCAAGAAAAGTCTCCGGACCAGTCCCACCGAGTCTGCAGCCAAATAGTATATAGGATCCAAGGCTGAGGTCCTCGACCAGTTCCACATTGAAACCGCGCTATCAGCATATAGAACGGGACACTTTACTAACACCGGGATCCCCAAGGGCTTCACACCATGGGGATCCAATAATAGCGCATCAAAGGAGGAAGGGCCCATAGACTGACAGACACTGGATCTGACCTTCCACGGATTCGGGATTGGCTGCAGCCCATCGTGGCAGAGACTGGTACTCTGGGACAGCGCTTGAACTACCTGTAAGTAAAAAGACCTGGAACCGCAGCCCCTGTCTCTGCCTCCCCTTTACCAGTGCCAGGTGCTGCAGCGCCAACAGGGACTACCACCCCCATCCGTCCTCCATCAACCTCCCCAGAGTATCCCTGCTCTGCCTGTGGGGAGCGACACCATCCCGGCTGCGACAATTACCATCAGCCTCAGAGAGCAGCACCCAAAGAGGCGGCCCAGCCCTGGCAGCGGACCACAGGTGGCATCACAATCTAAAAAGACTTTCCTAACCATCACTACCACCCCCATCCTCCATCCTTCCTCCCGTTCACTGCCTTCCTTCCCTCCTGTATGTCTCGGGGCCACAAAACTGGGCCAGGCCAGCCCGTGAAGATGGAGAGGATCTACAACCCCGGCCCGGCGACATGTCGGGTGAAAACCCCTTGACCCCGGGGTGTTACAGTGAGAAATGACACAAGGAAAAGTATTGAACATGCTTACTGAAATGAATTTAATACTTTGAATAAAAGCTTTTGTGAGTGATGATAGCTTCAAGACACCTCCTGTATAGAGAAACTAGGTGTTACGGGGGGGACTGGCGGATTAGGATAAAGGTGGTGTATATCCCAAACGCCAGTCGGAGTCCACTGTGCTCCAAGATGGTAAAGGAGCTGCTGGCAACCCGTAGATTGCCATCTCTTTTTTTCTTATATATACTGTATGTCTCAATATTGCTACTATTGGTTGCACATTGCACTTTACCAAGTACAACTTTGCCTATGAAAGGAATACTAACATCAATGGTTAACTATTATTTGACTATGACCCCAATGCAGTTTATTTCGTTCCCTGGTATCCCTAGGATTAAATCTTTTTCACTGTTCATACCTTTTTGAATGTGTGTGTCATCTGTTTTGTGTATAAACACATATGAAAAATAAGAGAAAAAAATATTTTTGAAAAAATAAAAATAATATCTAATATCACAAAAAAATCCATTGTTCTTCTTTTTCTTAATTTATTTGGAGTTTGTGATGGTGGGGTGGTTTATTCGTACCCTATTCCATCAATATTTTGGAAATGGTTAGATGGAGATATGTGTTTCTAATCACCCTACCAGTCATCGTCTGATGACCAATGAAGGTGTGCCAGGTCATAGGGGCGAACAGACAGTCTCAGAAATCAGCCAGAGCATGCTCAGTAGGCACGACACAAGACTTGGATACAGAACGGAGCCCAAGCACCTGGGCAAGGAGGCTTTTGGCATTAAGTGTGGGAGCATGCTCAGTAGCCTGAACTGAGGACAGCCTCAGAAATGATACTAACAGGCTAAGCATGCTGCAGGGTCGGACTGGGGTGTCTGGGGCCCACCAGGGGAACTGACTCCGGGGCCCACCTTACAGTTATATTCAAATACCTGTTAGCCGTTATCCCCATTATAGTGGAGTGCTGACTGTAAAACACAGATGGCTCCTGCACATCTACTGTGCACCATAACTGGGATGTACAATTACAGTAAATTTCAGTCAAGGGGATCTTTGATGACAAATTAGGGACCCTGATAGCCCAATCCGACCCTGGCATGCTCACCAGGCGAAACACTGGACATAGGCTCTGGCTGGGGCAAATTGGCACGCTCATGCGCCCTAGCCGCTTCTCCACTCTTTGACGTGGAGGAAGAAGCAGCCAGCTGGATGACCTGAGGCACGGCCAATTATGGAAGCCAGTGCCTGGGCATAGCAGTAACCGCAGCAGGCTGCTTGTGGCTATGACGGAAGTGATTTGTAACAGTACCCCCCCTCTAGCGGCCCCCCACTCGGATGGTTCATAGTCACAGGTACCACTGTGTGACGGGCAGGAGATGGAGATATGAAGTGGGAGCCACAAAACTCTCCCCACCGTACAATCTCCCCTGATGACCACTCATCATGTGGGGAATGCCGCTTCAGGAAAAGGCATGCCAAGCAGAATATAATTTGCACCCTTAAGGAGAACCAGGAAAAAAATGGTCTCCCTATGACCAGATGACATGGCAAGGGTAACGGGCACTGACGGGTGGGGAATTACCTTAGGTAAAAAAAGATCCATTCACCACATGGACGCTCACTGGCCTTGGCCTTTGCACCAGCAGGATGGCATGCTGCTGGGCAAAAGAGGAGGAGATAAAGTTATCCCAGCCCCTGTGTCCACACGAGGCTTTGTGGACCAGGTAGCCCCCTTGAAGGACACAGCCACAGAAAACGTCACCCTCATGAATGACGCCTGGTACAGTCTGCCACCACTTATGATCACCGATCGCGATTGCTTAGCCTGACGCTTTAGGCAATGGTTTGCATAATGACCAAACTGTGCACAAGCAAAACAGGTAGGATCCTTGTGACTCGATGACTTAGCAACACCAACCCTAGAGATGTCCATAGGGACAGGGGTGTCTTCTAAGGGAGGTGCAGTGGGAGAGACTACCACAGTGGCTGAACGACCCTCGAACCTGCGCTCCAGCTGACGTTTGGCATTCCGCAGGTCAATATGGGTATCCAGTGTCATAAGGCCCTCAAGGGAGGTTGAAACCTCGCGGGATGCTAGCGCATCCTTGACGTGCAAGGCCAACCCCTTCCAAAAAAATGGAATGAGGGTCCTATCTGGCCACTCTAGTTCTGCAGCAAGTGACCTGAACCTCACAGCATACTTACTCGAGGAGGTACTCCCCTGCTCTAAAGTCCGTTGCTGCAAGGCCGTATCATGGGCGACCTGAGGCCCCAGGAACACTTGCCGCATGGACTCCAAGAACTCAGCGGAGTCCTGAACTATGGGGTCGTCCCTCTCTCTCAATGGTGTAGCCCACTGCAGTGCTCTGTGAACAAGGAGATAATAAATCCCACCTTCAACCTCTCTGTAGGGAACAGTGTAGCCAGCAGCTCCAGCTGGATTGAGCACTGGTTCATGAATACCCTACATGCCTTGATGTCCCTAGAAAAATTATTGGGCAGTGAGAGGTGAGGAAGGGGTAGAGTGGGCTTGGTGACAGACATCATTGCTGCCGCCTGAGCCACCACATCAGCCATATCACTAGTAAGAGCAGATTGCTCCAGAGACCTAACTTTGGTCTCAAGCTGATGTATGAACTGACATAGCTGCTGTATTTCTGCCATGCCAGCAAGACCCTATGCAGTCTTACTGTTATGGGGGGGACTGGTGGATTAGGATAGAAGGGGTGTATATCCCAATCGCCAGTCGAGGTCCACCGTGCTCCAAGATGCTAAAGGAGCTGCTGACAACCCGAAGGTCAGGCGGATAATACAGAGCTGGGTGGCTCCGAAATAATATGAGCCTGATCCAATTTAGATGTCAATTCGAACAGGACTATTATGAACCCTGTTCGCGCCACAAGGTCCACACGCCCAAACCAGGAACTCCCCTGTTAACACCACAGGGGTCCTGGGGTACACTGTCCATGTGCGTAGGGGGCACTCCGGGACAGTATGCGCAGCAGCCACAGCCCAGTTACCTCCACTGGGCTGCTACAACAGGACTGTTATGATAGGAGGGAAGTGCGGTGCCTTCCTCTAATGTGCCGAATCACGCCTAACCCTACCTTCCACTTCCAGGACTAGTGTCTCTATCATATCCATAGCCATGTGCATCTGAAGACTGAGCACCATGGTATGTTCTCCAGGCCTTTTTAATACCTAGGGTCCACCCCAAACCCAGTATGAGCCACAATGGCGCCTCCAGGTGTCAATAGCAGAGTGCCAGATCATCAGTGACATCACCAGTGGCCTATCCAGAACCGCTACATCACTGATGACACAATGGCAGCACCGCCCCAAACACCCTACCACTCATCGTTTGATAACCAATGATTGGGTGCCAGGTCATAGGGGCAGGCCTCCACGAGCCAGTCCGGAGTGGCCACATCATCAGGACACCTGACGCTATCCAGCCTATCAGGGCCTGTCATCTCACGGACATGCCAAGTGAAGTCCTTACTGGACTCAGCCTCTGATGCACTAAGTGCCTGAGCAGGCTCAGTAACCTGAACAAAGACTTAGGCGGGCTTTGCACATTACGACATCGCAAGCCGATGCTGCGATGTCGAGTGCGATAGTCCCCGCCCCCGTCACAGGTACGATATCTTGTGATTGTGGCGAAGCCGTTAGGGCGCATGCGCGTGCCAATTTGCCCCAGCCAGACTCTGGCTGGGGCAAATTGGCACGCGCATGCGCCCTAACGGCTTCTCCACACTTAGACGTGGAGGAAGAAGCAGCCAGCTGGACGACCCGAGGCATGGCTAAAAATGGCGGCGCAGGAACCACAGCAGGCTGCTTGCGACTATGGCAGTGCCGATTTGTAACACTAGGCACGTGAATTGCTCAGGTTTGATTTTGGCTCATTATTCCACACAAACACTCTTTAAACTCTGAGGGTTCCATGGACATCTTTGTTAACTCTGAGCTTTAGTTCCTTCCATGAAATTTTTATTGGATTGAGGTCAGGTGATTGGCTGGGCCATTCTACGGTAACAGCTTTATTTTCTTTCTATGAAACCAAATGAGAGTTTCCATCACTGTGTGTTTGGGATCATTGTCTTGTTGAAATGTCCACCCTTGTTTCATCTTCATCATCCTGGTGGATGTTAGCAGATTTTTATCAAGAATGCCTGAGTACATTTGTTAATGTATCCTTCCTTTATGAAGTATGTTAGTGCAGCATGCGCAAAACAGCCACACACACCATGATGTTTCCACCTCCAAACTGCCCTGTTGCTATGATGTTTTGGGGGTGACATGCAGTGCCTTTGGCCTCTAAACATGATGTGTATTATGGCATCTAAAGAGTTCAATTTCGGTCTAATTTAACCACATATATTCTCCCAGCAATTCATAGGCACGTCTAAATGTTGTTAAGCAAATGCGCTTGAACATGCTTTTAGTTCAGTAATAGAGTTGATTATGCATACAAACCATGGAAGTTAAGTGTACTACTTATTGTTTTCTTTTGAAACAATTGTACCTGCTGATTACAGGTCTTTTTGCAGCTCTCCACAAATGGTTATCAGATCTTGGACAACTGTTTTGACATTTCTTTTCACTACTCTTTCTGAAATTTTGTCAGGAGCACCTGGTAGTGGCTGGTTTATAAATAAATGATGTTCTTTCCACTTCTGGATTATGGCCCCAACAGTGCTCATTGGAAAACTTCAGTAGCTTAGCAATTCTTCTCTAGCCAATACCAGCAGTATATTTTGTAAGGATGCGAAGGTTTTGAGACAGCTCACTGGTTTTACCCACAATTAGATGTTTCTTTTGTGGCACCTTGGTTTTAGACACCTTTTTATAGGCCATCAGTTTAACAGCTGATATTATTTTTCACTAAGTGATAGGACTGTTTTCTAATTACTGATAGATTTTGGATGGTGTCTTGACTTTCCATGGCTTTTTACACCTGTCTTTCTTCATATGGTCAATACTTTTTCACTGTCATGGCTCATGATTACCCATAGCTTAATTTATGACATTTATGGTTTGATTTCTATGCAGTTCTATTCTTTGAATTTTGCAGGTTGTTACAGACATATGGCGAGAAATTCATGTCAGTAGCACCTTTTGAAATATATCAAAGGGGTGGTTCACCCATACTCATTATTGGCCACAACGATATAATGTTGAGAAACAATGTTTCTCTCCAATACCTTGTGTTGCCAATAGTGCCTGTGAGCAGCACTATTGTAGTCTGCTCTTCCCCATCGCCTGACCCGGGCTCTGTGACCTTGGGGATCCAGTGATGTCACGTCAACTTCCTGCTCACCTGACATCACCGCGGCCGGCCCTAGTCTCCGTGAGTGACTGGGCTGTGAGCGGAGTTTCACCCCTCATCACAGCCCAGCATCACAGCACAGCATCTCCCTGCTCACTCCTTCTTTGCTGCAGAGCACGCAAGCAAGAGGGATGCTGGGCTGTGATGAGTTAAAATAAAACATATTTTGACAAAAAAGTAAAAAAGGTTATGACTCTTGAAAGAAGGCAAGGAATAAACAAAAACAAAAGAATTCCCTGGTCCTTGCAGGGTTATATTAAAAAAACAAGCCCTCTCATCCCATGTTGCACTGGTAGCTCTATGACCAGCAGTGGTTGACTATGATCGCTTTATAGGCACCCGTGTCAACTGCTGATTCTAACCAGATGGCATTGGATGAGTGCGCGTTACCCGCTGTGGCCATTTACATTGCACTGTCACATTTTGACAGCGTGATTTAAGGAGTTAACAGGCGTGGGTGGATTTCAGATCAAATCAAATCAGCAGACAAGTACGGGACTCACCGCCGGCTCACTGCAGCAGCTGGTGGTGATTATACTGAAATGAGGTTGGACGTACCCAGTACTTCCAATGTTGGTAAGAGGTTAATTCCCACAATACTTTCTGAGATACAATCTATAATATTTTTTATTATAATCATGATCTAAAATGATGGTGGTCTAGATCAGAGGTTCCCAACTCCAGTCCTCAAGGCACACCAACAGTGCATGTTTTCAGGATTTCCTTAGTATTGCACAGGTGATAATTTAATCACCTGCAAAGGTGCTGAATCCAACACCCATGCAATGCTAAAGAAATCCTGAAAACATGCACTGTTGGTGTGCCTTGAGGACTGGAGTTGGGAACCTCTGGTCTAGATAAATGAATCTTCAGGCTACATTCAGCCTGCCTCCTGCCGGCCCCATTGGCACTCAGCGAGTTGTGGGAAGAGAAGAATGGTGGACACATGGAAACCACAACTTGTATGTTGCTGTCAAAGGTTGATAGCAGAGTTTAAAAAAGAAACTGCCAGATGATTCATGTTGCCCAAAATATAATTGCAGCTAGCTATACTTTTCTCTGAAAAGTGCAGGTTATTGACAAGTCTCTTGCATGGTGAGAGACCTCTCAATCACCTCTATGAGCATTGGGAGAAGTTGGTTGGGGTTGGTGGAACTAGACTAGTCTCATCTCTGTCAATAGTCCCCAGATCTTTAAAGTGTATTTTCTCTGTAGTGCCAGAAACCATGCAGCTAGGTTTTGATTCAAGCTGACCACAAATTAGTGAAAGATGATGGCTCAGTGGTTAGCACTGCAGTCGTGCAGTGCTGAGGTTGTGGGTTCAATTCCCATCAAGGACAACATCTGCAAGGAGTTTGTATGTTCTTTCCATGTTTGCGTGGGTTTCCTCCCACACTCTGAAGACATAGATTGTGATCCCTGATGGGGACAGTGTTGCTGATGTATATAAAGTGCTGTGGGATATCTTGGCGCTATATAAAAATAAAGATTATTATTATTTTCTGCACACAATATGCAGGCCTGCCCAGTCTCCTGGTCTAAAAATATGATCTAAATATTTGACACATTCACATATTACATGCACCATGGATTTTTGGAATAGTTAGCGCATCATTTTACAAATCAGAGTAAAATCATCTGTCCACATAGTAATACAATAGTTTATTTGATAATCCAAATAATTAAGTAAAAAGAGGAAAAGTCCAACTGATTCGTCTTTTAAAATGAACACTTTCCCTGATTGAATTGTCATGTGAGGTGTTTGGGATATATGCAGAATAACATGACTTTCCCATAAACCAGGAGGCCCTGCTGGCGTCTGTAATTTAATGTGCTGCATGCCTCTCCTAATTCAATCATGTTGCTACATCCCTTCTTTTATATTCCAATTGGATTCCATGTGCTAAAGCCATCAAGATCTTCAGGATGAGATGAATGTTTGTATTAATCCCGCAATTTCCATTTAAAACACAGCATCGATTTGATTAATAGGGTTTGATGCAGCATAATTATATGGCAAGTATGTCGGGTATAGAAAAGCCACAGCTGTGACCAGCAGCAAAATCCTTATGGGAGAAGAGGTCACAGAGAAGCAATGGCCATGACTGAGGTGATGAATTCTTGGGCTTTTTTCTTATGCAATTAATGAGTAAGACTTCTATTAATTTGACGCCCCTAGAGCCTTGGCTGGTCAGATGTGTCAGGGTCAGGGGTCATAGGGCCATAGTAGAGGTCAGCATCTAAGCAGTTTGTATCTAAAATGATAAAAGGCAAAAACAAAATTCAAATGAAATTGCACATTACCCGTATGGAGTTTATAGCAAAATGCGAACACATTTGAATGTTGGGCTTTCCCTTTTAGTATAATACAAATGTTCCTGGTGTATTTAATTCACCGTAATCAATCTAAGTTGCTGCGGTTGAACATCCAATAAAGGAAAATCAATGTAGTCTGTACAACTGAAGACAAACAATGCTGGCTTTTACTAAGGGGATTATAGGTTAACATTTATTCAGTGGATTGTAATGTTATGTCAAGTGGGATGAAATCAACGCAACAATCCATTACCACCAGTTATAGGCTTCATGCTGTTCTCATGCAAATTGACTTTTCATACAACTTATTAAATCATTTCTGTGTTTTAGAAGCTGAACATTTGCTGGAAATGCAGAGCCTTTTATACACATTATTATTTCAGATTCCACATACTGATTTTATTCTAAAATGAACAGTTGAGAGCCCCCTGAATTACAAAATATGCCATTATATTTTTTCCCAAAGTGTATAACATGGGTTCTCTTAATAACTATAAATCGCATATACATGTTACATCAAAGCTAGATTCATTAATTTTCTTCTGTTTTAAACAATTATTAGTCTACTCACACAACTTTGGCACAAGGTACAATTTTGCATATTAATTATGTCAAGATTTGTACTAATGACCTTGTCTTTATTATATACAGAATTGTGCCAAAATCTACAGATAATGGCCAATATTTCTTAGAACTAAAAAAAATTATTGAGATAATTTTCACAGAAAGTTGCATGACATTGAATACATTTACTACATTTGAGCATTTCTGAAAATGAAATCTATTCTGCTATGAAAAGGGAAGTGGAGAGTGCAAAGTGGTTCTAAAATAGTGAGTAATGATGAGCGAGTTTCAAATACTCGAATTAACGATACTTATAATGAGTACTGTCTAATATGCATTCTGAATAGCGTGTGCAATGCAAGTCAACGGGGAATACTCGCAATGTAACGAGTAACCCGAATGCTATACTATTTGTTACTCGCACGAATAGTGCAGCATTTGGGTTACTCTTTACATTGTGAGTTTTTCCCCATTGACTTGCGTTGCACACACTATTCGGAATGCATATGCGAGTATTAGACAGTACTCATTAAAAGTAACGTGAATCCGAGTATTTTGAAACTCGCTCATCATTAATAGTGAGGCGTTAAAGACCTTTACAGGATGACTATCAGTGGGTGATTTCATTATGGAAATAATTCCCTGACCTAAAGCTAAACCCTGGAAATTACACCCTGAAGCATCCTGGACCAACTGAGATAGCCTGTGAAAAGATAGTATGGTCTGATACAGGGACACAGACTGTGGCTTGTGTGCAAGTCAAAAAGAGAGATGCATTCTGGACATCAATGGGTGCTGTCATCTGAGACAATGGGTGAATCTGTACCTGGCGGTAATGTACAGTAGCGCAGGGTGGTAATTTTGGGTGAGGGATTGACTCCAGATCCCCCAGCACGCTACGTAAGGAGACTGATCCTGGTTGTGTGTGTGGACTTGTGTTGTATAGGCTGTGAACCCATTTAGGCCACATATTGCTGCTGACATCAGCTGACCAGGACCAGATGATGACTTGTACTCATGAGGAGACCAACATTTAATTTCAAACAATACTTTACTCAACAGTTTATTCTTTGCAACAACTTCACATTCCATATAGCGAGGCCATATCTTCCAGCACGTTACAGTTTTGCAGGAAATGAGACATAATCTAATTTCCCATTGGATTGCTTCAAATCTTACTGGTCCTGTGACTCCCAGCACAACCCAGCGCAGCGTTACAGTACATTCTGTGATAGTCAGCTTCCCTTCAAACAGTCTCACGTCCAGTTTCCTTAAGGGTCCTCATCATGACTGGAATAAAGCTTTGCACTCCCAGACATCTTTAAGGAAAACATTTGGGTCGTCGACTATATTCACATGCCAGTTAAGATAACTTAATGGTAAAGTGGCCTGGCCCCTAGAGACCTGTCCTCTGCCTCCTTTTATCTGCGGCTACTCCATTTGAGGACTGCACTCTCGTTTCAAAACTTTTCACACTCTATGTCTAAGTCTACTCTCAAAGTTCATGCTATCTCGTCTTCCGTCCCATCTCTACTCCTCTTGTTGCCACAAACCACCCATCACCCCATGCGACCTCTATGACCGACTAACTATATGTCCATCACTTTCTCTCACTAGGTCTTTACTGACTCTTCCAGAATGAACTGTCACTTTCTCTTTAACCTGACACCTCCCATAGTCGGCTAGTCCCAACATTTAACTGTTACCAACCCTACAGTCCAAAAACTTCCTAAACAAGTGCTCTGCTACACATTACCACTTATAACAATACATTACACATTATCAACACTACATATCACATATCACATATCACATATCATATATTAATTGGTCTCCCCCTAACTAGACTCTCTCCTCTACAGTCCATCCTTAATGCAGCAGCCAGGGTCACCTATCTGGCTAACCGCTACTCGGATGCCTCTGCTCTGTGCCAGTCATTGCACTGGCTGCCCATATATCACAGGATCCAATTCAAACTGCTTGTTCTCACCCACAAAGCTCTCCACAATGCGGCACCCCCCTACATCTCCACCCTCCTCTCTGTCTATCATCCCACCTGTTCTCTACGCTCTGCAAATGACTTTCGACTAACATCCACACTAATTCGAACCTCCCACTCCTGAATCCAAGACTTCTTCCGAGCTGCACCAAACCTCTGGAACGCTCTACCCCAAGAAGATAGGACGAATCACAACTTACTCAGCTTCAGACGCACCCTAAAAACGCATCTTTTTAGGGCGGCCTATAACAATCCCTAGCCAAACTAATTTCACCTAATCCCTCCACAACTTCTCAGATAAGTACCCCACGTCAAACTCCATGGCACCCAAATGCATCTCAAGGTCCTGGCCAACTGATCCACGAAGCCATTATCTATCCCCCATTTTCTTGAGATGGCTGGATTGTCATTGTAAATAAGCACTTGTACCTTGTCCTCCCCCATCTCACTGTAGATTGTAAGCTCTCACGAGCAGGGTTGTCTTTTTTTCCCTTTAAATATTGTATTTTCGATAACTGTTACTTGTTTGTATATGATCCTTCTGAATTGTAAAGCGCTGCGGAATATGTTGGCGCTATAGAAATAAAGATTATTATTATATCACAGGTTACACTATATGTTACACAATAACACATTACAATGTACATAATGCAATATTCACAAAAGACACAGGGTAGCAGGGTATTATTCACATTACACTAACATACCACAATACAATGACGCAATTGGTTTGTTCATAGGCAGGAACATGACAGCCATAGTCCACCACTCTTAAGCCATATACACACATATATTTGGGGAGTTTTTTACCTCAGTATTTGTAAGACAAAAACAGGAGTGGAACAGTCAGAAGAAAGCTATAATAGAAACACGAGCACCACTTCTATATTTTTTACCCGCTCCTGGTTTTGGCTTACAAATACTGAGGTAAAAAAATCACCAAATACTCAACGTGAGCGCGTTGATTTACAGTAACAAGCTTTGAGGTGGCCTGAGATTGTGTGTAAGCTATAGCCAAATGCATGAGCCTTTTTGCGGCCTGAGACAGCAAAAACAAACTGTCGCCGACAAAGGATTTCTAGATAGAGTGAGTGTGTGTCTCCAGAACTAAGTGTATATACCCTGGATATGCCAAATGTACTACAATATTTACCAGAAATTCCAATCAAAAATCTCCATTACAATACATTCCAATAGTGCCTACTATTTACATTTTCTAGTGACACATTCACATAGGTAAGAATTAAAAAATCATATGGACTGTATCCGCAACTCAAGTTCACTGGCCACTGTGTAACCCTCCTGACACCAACGCGCATTTCGTATCCTTCATCAAGGGGTGTGTCATGGGAGACTAAGGGGGTCAAGTTATACTGCCAAAACTGGTCCTATAGACAGCTGCTACTATTTTAAAAATTGTGCCTTGTTTGTAATGGCTTATGTAAACACTCTCCTCCCTCTATTGACGTTGACAAGTCCTCCAATTTCCAGTCAGCGGACCACATGACCGCTGGTTTGCTATGGTAACAAGCGATGCCACGGACATCAGCTACTGTTGCCAGAAGGTGCAGGGGACAGAAGGGGAGAAGTGGCACATGCGCACAACATGCACAGCGCTGAAGGATCAATATATAGCTACATGCAGGTGAACGTGCCTAGTCATGAGCATAATTAGTTCTTGTGGTAGCTATGGTAACTCCATCTTGTCTCTTTATATTCTGTTGCTCTTACCATTTTTGTGTTTTGTGCAGAGGAAAAGATGGGTTACAGATGCGCTCATTCTGAAAAAGACACAATCAAGCCTTATTTAGATGTTCATTTTTCGGGCCAGACTTTGATCAGTGTTTGGTCAGTGTGTCCATTTACTTGTCATCAGTGATTTTATCATATGCAAAAAAATTACAAAGCTTTTCCAACCCATTGCAATGTTTACAATGGACAGCACATGGATTGGCATGCACATGATTTTAGACTTGCAGGTGATGCCATCTGGATCATAAATGGACATGCCTCCATGATGTTTTTGCAGACACAATGTTTGCAAAAAAACATAGACATATCAATAGCACCAAAGACTATATAACAGGTGCTATATCTGTGAAAAATACTGTGCAAAATGAACATCTGAATGAGGCATAACCCAATTTTTCAACTCCTCCGCATTGCAGATATAAATCCATATGGAAAAGTACATGTATATATGTCAGGGCCGGGCGGTCGGGCAGACCCAGGAGGTGGATCCACTGGGCCGAACTCTAAGATGGTGGTAGGGAGTCCGGTAGCTGAAGCACTGATGGGCAGCAGAACAGTCCGTGCAAGTGAAGGTAGCGGAGGAGTCCCTGGGACCACGGAGTCACAGATGGCAGTCCGGGTGACGTAGCTCAGGTTCGGAAGCCAAGATGATGTCAGGCGGGGTCCGGAACCTTTGGAGCGAGATGACGGGTCACCGCAGGGATCCGAGATGGTACGGACTGTCAGATGGCAGACGGACAGCGTGCGGGGCTCGGGATTCAGCAGGACTGGATGGCGAGGCGGGATCAGCTCTAGAAGAGAGATACGTAAGTATGGCAGGAAAACACAAGGAGACCTGACTCCTAGCTCAGAAAACACGAAGATCAGGCCCCGCCCCCTTGGAGAAGAACCCCCTTTATACCCCGTACCTGTCTAACCTCATTTCCTGTTAATGGGCGCTGGCCCTTTAAGAAAGGGTCAGTGACCGCGCGCGCGCCCTAATGCGCATGCGCGCGGCCCGGGTGCCAGAAGCCAGGGAAGGAGGCTGAGAGGAGGACGCAGGGGAGCCGGCCAGGGCCTGGGAGGCCGTCGGGCGCCGGGATCGGCGGCCAGGGAGCCTAGGAAGGACGGGCACAAGAGACTGGGACGCGGGGAGCGTGGCAGGTGAGCCGGGGAGCGGGACGGGAGACCCGGGAAGGGAAGCCGAGGGCCCGGGGAGCGTGACAGTACCCCCCTCCCCACGCCCCCCTCCCCGCAACCGGGACATGAAGGCACGGATCAGAGGAGAGCCCACGTTCTCCCTGGGTTCCCAGGATCTATCCTCAGGACCATACCCCTCCCAGTCCACCAGGAAGAACTGCCGGCCACGAACAGTCTTCATGGCCACGATATCCCTTACCGCATAGATGTCGTCCTCAGCAATAGGAGGAGGAGCCGGACTGGCAGCAGCGGAGAAGGGACCAAGGAACACCGGCTTGAGTAGAGAGACGTGGAAGGAGTTGGGTATTTTCATCGTGGTCGGAAGCCTCAGTTTGTAGGAGACCTCATTGATCTTGCTGAGGACCTTAAACGGCCCGATGTAGCGAGGACCCAGCTTGTAGGAAGGTATCTTCAGTCGGATGTACTGGGAAGCAAGCCAGACCAGGTCACCAGGAGAGAAACACGGAGGATCTAGACGCCTTTTGTCAGCGTGTTTCTTCATCCGCTGGGAAGCGCGCCCAAGGGACGCCTTGACAGAGTCCCAAATGGTAGCGAAGTCACGGGCTACAGTATCAGCAGCAGGGACATCCGAAGAAGGGGATATAGGCAACGGGACGGAAGGCTGCAGTCCGTAAACGACATGGAAGGGAGATTTGGAGGACGACTCACTGACGTGGTGGTTATGGGAGAATTCAGCCCAAGGCAGAAGCGTGGACCAGTCGTCGTGATGGGCGTTGACATAGTGACGTAAGAAGGAGGTCAAGATTTGATTGACCCTTTCCACTTGGCCATTAGACTGAGGATGGTAAGCGGAAGAAAAGTCCAGAGTCACTCCCAGATGCTTGCAGAGCGCCCTCCAGAAGCGGGAGGTGAACTGAGTTCCTCTGTCGGACACGATGTGGGAAGGAAAGCCATGCAAGCGGAAGATATGTTGTATATAGGCTTCCGCGAGTTCCTGAGCAGAGGGCAGTCCGGGCATAGGGACGAAGTGAGCCATTTTGGAGAACCGATCCACCACGACCCATATGACTGTGTGTCCGGATGATACTGGCAAATCCGTAATAAAGTCCATCGCTATGTGTTGCCATGGAACTGAGGGTATCGGCAGAGGCAGAAGACGGCCATAGGGCAGGTGTTTGGGCGTCTTGTTCCTGGCACAAGAGGGGCAGGCAGAGACAAAGGCGGCAACGTCCGTGCGAAGGGATGGCCACCAGTAATGGCGTACAATCGCACCCCATGTTCTCTTCTGGCCTGCATGGCCGGCTGTTTTCGAGGCATGACCCCAGTGTAACACTTTTTGCCTGTCGGTCTCAGAGACATAGGTCTTCCCGGGTGGTATCTGGGCCAGAGTGACAGGAGCCACCGGAACAATCTTGCTAGGAGAGATGATAGGTTGGGTAGTCTCTTCCTCCTGCTCCAGAGGCATGAGAGACCTAGACAAGGCATCAGCGCGTATATTCTTGTCTGCGGGTCGGAAGTGAAGCTGGAAGTCAAACCTGGCAAAGAATAAGGACCACCTGGCTTGTCGTGGGTTCAGTCGCTGAGCGGACCGCAGGTATTCCAGGTTCTTGTGGTCCGTGTAGATAATCACAGGGTACACTGCTCCTTCCAGGAGGTAGCGCCACTCCTCCAGAGCCAGTTTGACCGCCAATAGTTCTCGGTCACCGATGGTGTAATTACGTTCAGGTGCTGAGAAGCTTTTAGAGAAGAAACCGCAAGTCACCATCTTCCCGGAGGAGGATTTTTGCATGAGCACTGCTCCGGCTCCTGAGGAGGAGGCATCCACCTCTAAGGTGAACTGGCGGTTTAACTCCGGTCGGTGGAGTACAGGAGAGGAGGCGAATGCTCGCTTCAGGGAGCAAAACGCGGCGTCGGCCGCAGGTGACCAGTCCTTTGGATTAGCCTCCTTTTTGGTCAGAGCGGAGAGAGGAGCAGTCAGGGCGGAGAAGTGAGGGATAAACTGGCGGTAGTAGTTGGCAAATCCCAGGAACCGTTGTATTGCCTTCAGTCCAGAAGGAGGAGGCCAGTGGAGGATGGAGGAGACCTTCTTTGGATCCATCTGCAGCCCAGTACCCGAGATGATGTATCCCAGGAAAGGAAGAGAAGACTGCTCAAAGACGCACTTTTCATATTTGGCGTAGAGACGATTCTCTCTCAGTCTTTGTAGAACCAGCTTTACGTTCTCTCTGTGGGTCTGGAGGTCCGGAGAGAAGACAAGGATGTCATCCAGATAAACTACTACACATACGTAGAGGAGGTCCCGGAAAATGTCGTTCACCAGTTCTTGGAATACGGCAGGAGCGTTACACAGACCGAAGGGCATCACGCAGTATTCATAGTGCCCATCGCGAGTATTAAACGCGGTCTTCCATTCGTCTCCAGAGCGGATACGAACTAGGTTGTAGGCACCCCGAAGATCCAGTTTGGTGAACACACGGGCTCCTCTGAGCCGATCGAATAATTCGGGGATGAGCGGTAGGGGGTACTTGTTTTTTATGGTAATCTGATTCAAGCCCCGGTAGTCAATGCATGGGCGTAGGTCACCCTCTTTCTTCTTAACGAAGAAGAAGCCTGCTCCCGCAGGAGAGGAGGATCTCCGGATGAATCCCTTTGCCAGGCTTTCCGTGATGTAGGTGGACATGGCCCTGGTTTCGGCTGGAGACAACGGATATATCCGTCCTCGAGGTGGTGTTGTTCCTGGGAGCAGGTCGATGGCGCAATCGTAGGGACGGTGTGGCGGAAGTACCTCAGACTCCTTCTTGTCAAAAACGTCCGCGAAGGACCAATAGGCCGAGGGCAGACCCGGTAGGTACTCAGGAACCGGAGGTCGTCGGACTGGTTGTATAGACTTTAAACATCTTTCATGACAGGCAGAGCCCCAACGGGTGATTTCGCCAGTACCCCAGCTGACTGATGGTTCGTGTGTTCGCAACCAAGGAAGTCCCAGCAGGATTTGATGGGACATGTGTGGAAGGACGTAGAGAGAGATGTTCTCGGTGTGCAGAGCACCGATACGCAGTTCCACCGGCTTGGTGATCCAGGAGATGGTATCAGTGAGGGGTCTCCCATCCACCGAGGCAATCAGTAGGGGCTTCTCGAGTAGAGTAACAGGCAGCTGGTATTTGTCCACCGTGGCCTGCTGGATAAAATTGCCTGCTGCTCCGGAGTCGAGGTATGCCTCAGCCGTGAAGCGCGTCTCTCCTGTTGATACTTGTACCGTCCACATAACTGGGTCTGAGAGAGTCCCAGCACCTAGGGTGGCCTCTCCTACCAACCCTAGGCTTTGGAGTTTCCCGGCCTTTCCGGACAGGAGCGTAGGAGATGTGTGCCCTCTCCGCAGTAAAAGCAGAGGCCCTTGGCGAGCCGCTCTGCTCGACGTTGGTCAGACTGTCGTACTCGGTCAACCTGCATGGGTTCGTGGACAGGAATCCCAGCTGTTGATGACTGTGGCACAGAGGATTTCTGTGGCGGGGAGGAGTGCCGTACGGCACGTCGCTCACGAACCAGCTCTTTGGAGCGCTCCTGAAAACGAATGTCCACTCGAGTGGCTAGGGCAATCAGGGCATCTAGGGTGGAGGGCACGTCACGACCCGCCAACTCATCTTTGATGCGACTCGAAAGTCCTTCCCAGAAGGCGGCTGTCAGGGCCTCATTATTCCACCCGAGTTCAGAAGCCAAAGTGCGGAAACGGATGGCGTATTGGCCCACCGTCAGTGTTCCTTGACGTAGGCGGAGAAGTGATGAAGCAGACGCAGAGGCGCGTCCCGGCTCGTCAAAGGTACTGCGAAAGGCCTGCAGGAACTCTTGAAGATCCTTGGTCATGGGGTCCTCCTTCTCCCACAAGGGGTTCATCCACGCCAGTGCCTCGCCCTCCAGGTGAGACATTATAAAGGCGACCTTGGCTTGGTCGGAGGCGAACAGATGTGGCAGCTGCGTGAAATGAAGGGAACATTGGTTTATGAAGCCCCTGCAGGTTTTGGGATCTCCAGCATAACGAGGTGGTGACGCCAAACGGAGTCGGGAGGCATCCGACGCGGCTGCCACTGGTGCGGGAGCCGTGGATTGCCTAGTGGGGGACCTGGTTGCCGCAGGCGTCATTGATGCTTGTAACGTGTACAGGCGGGTGTCCACGGAGGTCATAAATTGCAGCATGCGGGTCTGGACTTCACGCTGGCGTTGGAGTTCCTCTTGCAGGGCCAATAGTGCTGCAGCGGGATCCATGGCCTGATCTTACTGTCAGGGCCGGGCGGTCGGGCAGACCCAGGAGGTGGATCCACTGGGCCGAACTCTAAGATGGTGGTAGGGAGTCCGGTAGCTGAAGCACTGATGGGCAGCAGAACAGTCCGTGCAAGTGAAGGTAGCGGAGGAGTCCCTGGGACCACGGAGTCACAGATGGCAGTCCGGGTGACGTAGCTCAGGTTCGGAAGCCAAGATGATGTCAGGCGGGGTCCGGAACCTTTGGAGCGAGATGACGGGTCACCGCAGGGATCCGAGATGGTACGGACTGTCAGATGGCAGACGGACAGCGTGCGGGGCTCGGGATTCAGCAGGACTGGATGGCGAGGCGGGATCAGCTCTAGAAGAGAGATACGTAAGTATGGCAGGAAAACACAAGGAGACCTGACTCCTAGCTCAGAAAACACGAAGATCAGGCCCCGCCCCCTTGGAGAAGAACCCCCTTTATACCCCGTACCTGTCTAACCTCATTTCCTGTTAATGGGCGCTGGCCCTTTAAGAAAGGGTCAGTGACCGCGCGCGCGCCCTAATGCGCATGCGCGCGGCCCGGGTGCCAGAAGCCAGGGAAGGAGGCTGAGAGGAGGACGCAGGGGAGCCGGCCAGGGCCTGGGAGGCCGTCGGGCGCCGGGATCGGCGGCCAGGGAGCCTAGGAAGGACGGGCACAAGAGACTGGGACGCGGGGAGCGTGGCAGGTGAGCCGGGGAGCGGGACGGGAGACCCGGGAAGGGAAGCCGAGGGCCCGGGGAGCGTGACAATATATGTTTGTATGTATAGATATGCTGTATAAATGAAAACAAAGTTATCCAGCCCAATTTATGCCCAAGCTTCTGCCTCACAGAAGGCTTCATGATTGATTCTTCCCATCAACATACTGGTACTCGAGTACCAGAGAAAGAAAAGAAACCTCAGAAAATCATCGAGCCACCAGCAT